>NC_090448.1:488841715-489061715 GCF_031143425.1 Pleurodeles waltl
TTGGAGCATGCGGATCCGGCACTTTTAACCTTGCTGGTCTGTGACTCCTACTACTGTGTGCAGTCTTTCAACGAATATTTACACTATTGGAAGATGAATGGGTTCAGAGATTCTAAAGGCAACACCATTAAGCATAAAATGTTGTGGGGTAAGGTTGCGGATCTGAAGGAAACGCTTCCTAGAGTCCATGTTGTGCATACACTTGGACACCAGCGCGTTGGAATACACGTTGCTGGGAATACTTTGGGTGATGAAGCCGCGAAATCGGCAGTGGCTGTCGCCACTGTGGCCGCAGTGACTCGTTCGAGTTCCAAACCAGACACAGAAATATCGGCTGCCATAAAAGCTACTGCTGATGGCACGCCCTTTCCTAAAGGATTTCCTTCAAAATATAGTTACTGCTTGAATAGTGCGCTACATGCTACTGTTACAATTCCAGGCATTGGTGTACGTGAAATTCCGAATAAAATAGAGAGACCTCGATTGATTTCTGCAGCCCATGAGGGGGTGGCTTCTGCACATGCTGGGGTGGCTGCCACAATTTCACTTTTACAGGCTCGTTACTGGTGGCCTGGTCTCTATAAAGAGACGAAGCAGTATGTCCTTTGTTGTGACATTTGTCAACAAATTAAGGCATCGTCGGCTAGACGCCCGCAGCAGACGCTCCTTCTGATTTCAAACAAACCATTACAGTGTGTGTACTTGGATCATTGTGGTCCGCTGACGCCAGATAGTGCATACAAGTATATATTGGTTGCTGTAGATTCGTGCTCCAGATTTGTATGGGTATGGCCACAACGCTCGGCTGACGCTCGCACTGTTATTAAAGATTTGCGCATCTTTGTCGATATATTTGCAGTTGCGGCTTTTCATTCGGACCAGGGCCCTGCTTTTGCCTCTAAGGCATTCAGGGACACCATGGCTTCGTTGGGGGTCCAACTCTAATTCTCGTCTCCATTTCATCCCGAGGGAAATTCTGTCATGGAGCGTTTAAATCGTGATTTAAAGCAGTCCTTAACGGCCAGAGTTATAGGTACGGGTCATGGTTGGCTAGCCCACCTACATGGAGTACAGAGAGCACTTAATAACTTGCCTAGAAGGTCACTGGGGGGTCGTACTTCATATGAGTGCCTGTTTGGAACACGAATGTATGTTCCTGATCTAGATGGTCCTGGTGTGGAGGCGGCAGATACGCCCTTTGACATAAATGATCGTGTCACTGTTTTGCAGGATTTACAACAATTCCGTGAAGTTAACTCTTCTGCCAGTGCTGCCTCCTCAGGAATTAAGGATGAGCCAGTAACACCTACTGGTTGGATACCCAGGATTGGGGATCTGGTGCGTGAAAAGGTCGCAGTTAAAAAAGAATTTGGTCCTTCTTATCGAGAACCTGTCCCTGTGTTGGGGGTGAGCGGCACGAGAACTGTGATTTTACCGCCGCTGCGAGGGGCCAAAGGAAATCGCTTTGTTTCCATTGATAATGTCAAGTTACAACATGTGGCCAATTCTGCACAGCAGACCAAGAGGGACACCCAGTAGTTCCGGAATCCCTCTCACTACTGGGGAAGAAGTCCTGCTGCAGGTGATTTTCACCGACACTGTTTCCTCTCCGAGCTTGGGGAGGGTGGATGATGATCTTGCGATTGTTCCACCGACGGCGATTAATATGGAATCTTGTGATCAAATTGCTGTACGTTCTACTGACGTTTCTGAACATGTGGTTTATAGCGTGCCACGGCGAGAGCCTCCGTCTGCTTCTTCGTTCACAGTTGGACCTTTTGCTAGAACTGCTTCTGGCTGCTTCAATGACGCTGATAATGATGGGTCCGGCTCCTCGTCTTCGATGTCTTCTGTCCACGGTCCACGACGGCTGCTGGGATGGCTTAAACGAACATATTTTGTTTTTCCTTGGAACAATTTTTGGCTGTTTTTGGCCGTGATTACTATTTTATTATGGTTGGGATTTGTGGTTACTTTTTTTCTGATAATACATGGTCATTTTCTTCCTGATCGATCTGACATTGAGCACGTGGAGACTGTGTTAAAACCACATTTTTCGTCTCATATGGTTCGAAGAGACTTGTCCACAGTGAACATTTCTGCTATACCAGTTCCAGATGGAATTGTGTGGGATAAAGTAATGTTTGATATATATGGTCCCACTGAATTGATTCAAATACCGTATGTCCTCAAATTATCAATGAATGATATCGTTATACCTGGCATTGTTTCTGATGATTGGGATGTGAAGACAGTAGATTCTATGCTAACGGATTTGCAATATTATACTGTCTATGACGATGAAGATGCTTACCAGTTTAGAGATAATCATGGTGACATGTTTTGTTACAACTATTATGGACACCATTTTATTCATAAAGCTAGTAGCCCTAAGTCCATGTTTAATTATGTGCAATGGGAACATTGCTCGACTCCTCCGCAAGGGAGTTCAAAAACGTATTATGAAAAATTTGCATATTTTACTGGGCATGATCCACGTAATGCTAGGTCCTACTATTTTAAAGTTACACCGTATTCTAATAAGCAAATGTTATTGACCGATACTAAATTATTGTATTCCAATTTGTTTGTATCTAAACTGTCGGTCGAGGGATATGAATACTGGTTTAAAACTGTTGACTTGAAAAGTGTTTGGGGTACGAAAAATTGGCAAATGCAAGGCAGGGACACATTATTTAGAGCATGTATTATCCCTGTGCAGATGATTTTCCTCAATGACACAGTACAACAGACTAGCTGTTTGGGCTTAGCGACGATTAGGGAGTTAACTTTGCCTGGTATACCTGTCCCTTCTAAATTAAAAAATTGGCAGCACTATGTGAATGCTACTTTCAGTGACTTTACACATTGGGTCCAGAATGGTACGCTTAACACTTCATCGTTACATCCAGGCGGGTGGTTATTATGGCCTGTAGACACTAATAAGTGTCATCAACGTTTTGTCACCTCTTCAGGGGGTTCAGGACTAGTAGGGTGGACCCTCGTTACGTTTCACCAGAACATGCTGATATTATAACTACATACAGTGTGGGGAAGCTTTGTCAGCAATGGTTGAAGTCATCCACGCTGGATGCAGTTAAGTCACATCTCATGTTACTGTCTAATAATACTGATTTACAAGATTTTTTGTCAGGTCCCAGAGTACCACGGAAGAAAAGGTTCTTATACGAGGTTTATAATGAGATTTGGAAGCTTTCACAACAAGAAGCTGCAGCCCGGTTGAGGCAGATTGATCAAAAAAATCTGATGCAGACTTTGTCTGTTGTAGATAATGGCATGCATACCCTTTCTGAACGTGTTTACACGATTGACAGCGTTGTTTCCTCTGCCATTGACATTATTAAATCGGACATGTCTTCTTTATATCATGGGCAGAGTCAGACGCGGTCCATCATGCAGCTGGGTTGGACTCTTCAGACCTTGAAGGCGGGTCGCGTTCCATGGCAGCACGTTCGTGCCAGAGAGATCCTTATCTCTTTTAATTTAACTCGTCAACAACAACTGATGGCTAAAAAGGAAGCGACATATGTTATGTTAAATATTGAGAAATTAGAGAAACTGCCTTTCACAGTAGCTGAGATTCCGTCAGCTGAATGGTTGATCCATGGGGTTATTAATTTGCCTATCTCTACTTTGCAATTTACTTCGTGTTTGAAGCACATTCCGGTGGGTAGATATGAACTATTGGGAGACAGTTACATACACGAGGTGTGGGACCTTCCCTTTCAGTACAGATGTGTTAATGGTTTGAAGGAGGTTTTTCTTAGTGGCAGCGAATGCGAAGCTTCTGTCAGCCATTCAATGGTTTGTAAACAGCTGTCCTTGCACGGGGCGTGTAATGCTTCGATTGCTAACTTAGCTTGTTATCTGAAGGGAGTTCCAGTCCCGGTTATTAAAAACACTTTCCAGGTGCTTTCTAACGGCAGTTACATTGTTCTTAACAGCGAACGCTGCTGTGGCATGCGTGCCGGAATAGTTTACATCGTCGTTGTCAACAAGGCCGTTACGTGCTGCGGGAATGTGTTGTTTCCCCCCACTCAATTTAGGGAGGTAGCAGACATCTGGCCTCATATTGCTACTTCCAAGGTTGATTTCGACAAGTTGAGTCGGCTAAAAGCTTTATTGTTTCAAAAGCATGTGGCCCTTACATCTGCTAGCGAGACCTACGCACTTCAGGTGGCAAGGTCATCGGCTGAGATACTAACTTTCCGAATCACTTCGGTGAACTTGTGGGACGTATATTTAATGCATCCAGCACCGCTGGTATTGCACATTTTTTCAAAGTCGTTGGTGTTGGTTTTGCTCATACCTTCTCTTCCATATTCGGTTTGATACCTTCGGCTATACATTCTATTTTCGGAAGCATTTTTGGGGGTTTCCCGATTACTTTGGCTTTATTGGCTGGAGTCTTGCTGTTGTTGCTATTTTTTCGCAATGGCTGTCCCGTCACGACGAGATCCTGTACTGCTGCTCCCATCAGCGCAGCTGTGTCGTGAACGCATGATGCAACATTTTGGAGCGACACTCCTGGGACATTTGGAGTGCGACTGGTCTCTGTCATTCAGACCGGTTTTGGATTGTGTGCAACTCGTGTTTCGGTGCCTTTGGTGCTCGTTTGAACATGCACTGGCTCTCTGTCTCTCATTGCAGCGCCCTCCAATGGTCGATACTGATCTGTTGATGTTCCCGATTAGGGCTCATTCCCAGACTTGTGCACTACGGATGCGCTTGCTTCGTGAGGCAGTTTATGGGATTCCCTTCCTGGAGGAAGATGGTATTGTCTCTTTCATAGGCCCTGCACGGGGTGCCGCCCTGACTGGTTTTGGGGCTTTGGATCACACCTGCTCCATGGTACTTTGTGGCGTGGATCTTCCGATATTGACATATATCGAAGTGGAGGAACTCCTGCGTTCTATTGCTTCTGTCTGACGATTGGATTTTTACGAAATTGACACTTTATTGAATTTGGTTTTATGCTCACAATTTACCTAAATTTATGACTTTGTTGTCTTCTCACCTTGTCGAAATATTTGTTTTAGATATTGTTTATATTTAGGGCCTCCTTTTATATTATTGGAACCACTTGCTACCGACAAGGGGAGGGTGTAGTGTGGTTAGTTTTACGTATTCATTGCGCTTTAGCTTCAGGCTTTAGGCCTTTGTGCATTTTGCCCTGAATATATTTTATTCATTTGCTGACAGCTTAGAGCCTCTGTGCACTCTGCTCTACATGCTTTTTATTAGGCTTCGTACTGTTATTTTTCAAATAGCCAGTTCTACGGTGTTGTTTTTTATTCATATCACACTGTTTTGCATACTTCAGCACTGGAGTTCTCCATAACATATTTACTCTGTGCTTCAGTCAAGGATACAGTCTGGTACATTGCCGATAGACGTGGTAAGAGTTTAGACTTGGCATTCCTGCGTAGGGACATTTTGTGATCACGTTGACATGTTAGTTATAAAATCACTTCCTTGTCCCAATACACGCAAGAGGGAGATTCCGACCAGGGAACCACAACTTGACGTTGACTGCCTCGTTGCAGATGCTGAACCAAGATCACAGGTCTTTGCTCAGGTATGAGGGCTGATATCCCCATAGTGATTCTAATAGGCAAACTAGAAGCTTAACATGCTGTGCTCTAGGTAGAACAAGCAGAGGGAGAGTAGAAACTGTTTGACAATATGATAGCTTTGTTTTTATGTTTTACTCTCCTGGTAACTATTACAATCCTACTGTGTTGTATCGTTCTGGTTATTGCGGCTCACGCCTTAATATCTAAAATACAGTCGTTTTATTAAAACATTATATAAAACTTATACTGTCTTTGTCATTTGTATATGAGATCATATTGGAAATAAGAGAGTTGGTTTGGATCTGAGTAACCACGACTTCCCTGAGAAGTTCCAAAGATGTCATGCGCTCGGCTGCCAAATCATTCCTTCCACATGGGAGAAATGAGGCACTGCTAGTTAGCCGGAGCAAAAACCGGATTTAGGGTGACAGAGTTCTTTACACGTGGGTCAGACTCAGTCCCCCACACCGTTATAGATCCTGCTGCCTAGAAATCCAGTAGTCTCATTTAGAAGAATGAGAGCCCACGCGACAGGGGCCCTATCAGCTGCCATGTCCCAACTTATGTTCAGTCTACTGTTGAAGGATATCCTCTCAGCAATGTTGAAAAACCTGGACAGCTACATCCAGCTTCCCCGATGTGAGGATTTAGCCCATGTGAAGGCTGACTTTTATGGTTTTGCCTGCCTCCCACATGTTGTGGGGAACACTGATGGCACATATATTGGCTTGGTCTCACTGCAGGCCAATGAACAAGTATACTGCAACAGAAAGAACTTCCATTCCATCAACGTGCAAGTTGTCTGTTTGGCAGATCTATACATTTCACAGGTCTGTGCCCATTATCCGGGTTCAGTCCATGATTACTTCATAATGCAGAACAGCACAATACCCCAGCTGATGTCACAACGGTACCCAGAGAGGGCCTGGCTGGTGGGTAAGTCACATCTGTCCTGATTGTATGTGTGCTATGTCTGGTGCTAAAATCATTAAGTGAGTGACTCATTGTTGCACATATGACCCATTACTTAACAGGAGACTCCGCATATCCCAACTGTCCTTGGTTGTTGACGTCACTAAGGAATCCAACCACGCCAGCGGAAGTCCACTTCAATGAGGCTCATGGCAGAACAAGGCAGGTAGTGGGGTGGCCTTTTGGGCCCCTGAAGGCCAGATTCACTGTCTGGATTGGACTGGTGGAGCCTTCCTCTACTCACCTGGAAAGGTGTGTCACATCACTGTGGCAAGCTATATGCTCCACAACCTCACCCTGAGGAGGAATATTCTGTATATTCCAGAGGAGGGGGAGCCTGCAGTGCCACCAGGTGAGACTCCTGAAATGCCAAGAAAGGATCACAGTGGTGAAGAGGAAGGAGCTGACTTGCGAGAAGATCTCATCAACAGCTACTTTTCACAAGTGTATGTCATGTGATGTCATGACTGTGACTGTACAACGTACTATAGGTCAGAATAAGTGTGGCGTTGAGTGTATTGGCAACAACTAGTGAGCTGATACTCTGCAATATCCAGCGAAAGGCTGCTTGAAGAGTTGGCCTTTGACATATCACCACCTTGAGGCTCCTGCTTTGTTTGCGTCAGTCTCATTACAATGTAATTTCCTTTCAAGATGCTTGTACGTGATTTGTGTAATATGTAAGTTTTCAAGCCTATACTCCTTGTTTTGCCTTTTTTATAGATACCTTCACCATGACATCCACATGTGGGCATTTCAGAGTTGTGACACTGGCAGGTATCTGATGCTGTTCTGATATACAGTGTGGGCATGCATTGTTCCAGGTAATGTAGGTCACAGATTTGGGGTGTATGAGACCTGTGCCAAGGCAGCTTGCACAGCATTTGGGTGGAAGGTCTCAAGTGCTGGTTGGGCTTGTTTTGTGTGCTGTGGTCGGCCAATTGCATCATGTACGTCATCTTGTGGGCATGAAATATGTAGTCATCAATTGCAAGCAAAGTATTCACCCTTCACGTTGGTGGAACACTCTTCTTGCATGGCCTCTATGGGGCTGTAGATATGTTTCATCATTGCAGGCCACAATGACTGTACCACAACACTGACATGTTTGATTCATACCACCAAATGCATGGTCATTGGATAATGATAGGTCTGTGATCAGGGACTGTTGTACTGCTCTCTGTCTGTACCTTGGTTTATGTGATGGTGGATTACTCTGATGTGGTATGTGAGAAGGCTCAAGCTGGTGATTCTATCCAGTTTTTTGCTTCTAGAGGACAATACCCTTCCTTCCGTGATCTGGGGGTTGTACCTTGTAAACATTCTTGGATATGACAGCCGAGACATTTCAACAGCCTACGTGCTGTACAGTGCAATAAAATGTTTGGTTTGACCAGACACTGTAGAAATGTGTTTGAGTGTGTTGCTAGTAATTCTTAGCAGGACACTGTAATTGTAACATATCCCTTGTTGCACTAGTATCTTCCTCATTTGCTTTACATGGTCTTATGTTTCTACATAGCAAAAGGCGGAACAGAGGCAAGCAGATAATAACTTTGTAATACGTGGATTTATTGAAAATTTCAGCTGCAACTAAAATTGGGGCACGATGTAACAGAAAAGTGAGGGGTTCAGTCATTGTGGATGAAATCATTGGAGCGGATGCCACACCATTGGCAGTCCAAAGTTCAGTGTAATCCTCCCATTGGAAGTTGAAGGTGGTTGAAGAACAGTCAACAAAGTGAATATGTGGCACACAAAGGAGGTCATTTTGGAATAGGTCACTTGCTGGCGGTGGTGGGTGTCTTGCCATCCACACCTCCAGGGTTCCTCGCTGGATGTCCCTGCTTGCGGGGGGAGGTGTGGGGGGAGATCTGCTGCTAGAGAGGCAAGGGTGTCTGGGGACGGTTCTTCTCCTGAAAGGGCCTCCCTTCCAATGACTGGCACCTATGAAGAGCCTGGTGTAGATACGCCAAAGGAAGGGGTAGAGTTTTGTTGATCCCTGTTCAGGGTGGTGTTAATGTCCCTCAGCAGGCGATTTTGGTATTGTGATCCTCCCACTGTTCACGCATTTCCCGATGGAAATCACTCTGCAGCTGCTTTATTTCGCTGAGTTCTGAATGTACCTGGTCCATCATGCCTTGGGACTCCTGACAGACCCCCAAGATGTGGCTGATGGTGTCCTAGCTAACATCAGCCCCAGTGGCCTCACCACACTAGCCCACAGAATCCCTCCCACGCACCCTACCCCTACAGGCCTGTCGCCTTGCTAAAGGGTACCTTCTCCCACTGGTTCCTGGACTATCATTGTCAGTGGTGTTGTGCTGCTACTCAGGATCCTGGACTGGGGGGCACAAGATGGTTGACACTGTGTTAGGGACACAGGTTGGGGGGCATTGTTGCCTGTGATGTGGAGGCAACCGTACAGGGAGATGATCTCATGGCCACGGTGAGACTCACTGTTGATGTCTGACCAGGTTGCCCAGAGGGGCCAGACTGTCCTCCACATCCAGATGTCCAGGAGTATCTTAATCACTGAGGCCTTCATCCACGGGGTTAGTGGCAGTCTCTTCAGTGGCTTCTGTGTGGCCAGTGGCAGCTCGACCTGTTGATTTGAAAGATACAATGTTACTGGTTGTATTGTGACATCTACCTCCAAATGTTTTCAGTGACATTTCACAAAGACTGTGTACACAGTTGTTTTGCAGGTAATCCTATTGTGACATGTACACATGGTATTGGTTGTATTGACATGAGATTTGTCGAGCATGCCAGATCTCCTTGCCTAATACAGCTGCTGAGATGTCCACGTCATTTTCCCTTGGGGGAATGGTCTGAGAATGTCATCTTGCCACAAGTGCAGGCTGAACAGTAGCTAGGCAAGCTAGGTTTTTGGCCCATTTTGAGGACTAGTCGAATGTGATGCAGGCAGACCCAGGAGTGTGTAGCTTATGTGACAGGAGTCATCATGTGGTTCATCATGTGGTCAGTGCACTATGAATGTGTCTGCTGCGAATACCATTATGATGATGCATCTTGAGGCCTTTGGGATCATTGTTTTGCATATTGGGTAAGCTGTCCTGCCTGTCCTCAATAGTTTCATCTTGGGTTAGCAGGTCAAGATGGAGCTAGGTAGCCAGACACATCTCATGGTTGAGCATGATCTGTATCTTGATCTCTCCAAGATGAGCAAACCTAAAATCTGACTTAGCAGGCAAGGCTATTTGATCAAATGACCACTGGTGCGGTGTTTTGAATTTGGGAAACAGTGCCTCCTGGGAGTTACAGTCATGTTACTGTCTCTACTGCACACACTTGACAAATTACATCCTCCTAGGTGTGTAGAGTTCACTTGGGATTTCGCTACTAGATGAATTTAGGCAAGTGAAACTGGTTTTGTTGTTGGAGTTAGAGAAACAGGGCCAATTGGGCTTTGCATTCTGGTCATTCCCTCTACTTCCCACCATTTTTCAAATGGTATCCTCCTAGGTGAGTGAACTTCAATTGGGATTTCACAGACATGGCTATTTGGGCATATGGACTCTGGGCTTGTGTCTGAAGTGAGAGATACAGAGCCTTCTGGCCTGAGCAGTTGTGTCAGTCCCTCTACTACACACACTTTACAAATGGTATCCTCACATCTAAGTAAACTTACATTGTGACTTGCGAAACTGGGTTATTTGATCGAATGTACACTGATCTGGTGTTTTGATACAGAGAAACAGTGCCTCCTGTGGGTTGCAGTCAGGATATTCTATCTATCTCACACACTTGGCGAATGCCATCCACCCAGGAGAGCAAACTTCATTTGTGAGCTGCCAAACAAGGGTCTTTGGGCAAGAGAACACTGTGCTGGTATTTGGAGTTACTGGAACAGGGCCTATTGTGCTTTGCACTCAGATCACTCGCTCTACTAAACACACACTATACATATGTCATCCCTCCCAAGTGAGTAAACATAATTTGGGAGTTACCAAACAAGGGTATTTTGAGAGTTGGGCACTGTGCTGATAGTTGGGGTAAGAGTATCAGAGCCTCCTGGGAGTTGCATTCATGACAGTCCCTTTACTACACACACCATTCATATGTTGTACACCCAGGTGAGTACACTTCATTTGCGAGTTGACAAACAAGGGTATTTGGAGAAAGAAACACTGGGCTGGTGGTCTGAGTAACAGTACCTCCTGGGTGTTGTAGTCATGTCACTCCCTCTACTTCCCAACAGTTAGAGCATGGTATCCTCCCAGGTGAGTACACTTCATTTGGGAGTTCACAAACAGGAGTATTTGGAGAAGAGGACACTGTGCTTGTGGTTGGAGTGATTAAAACAGTGTTTCCTACAGGTTGCAGTCATGTTAGTCCCTGTACTATGCACCCTATGCAAATGTTAACCACCCCCCAGGTGAGTACACTTCATTTGGGAGTTAGCAAACAAGGGTATTTGGAGAAGGGTCCACTGGGCTAGGGTTTGGACTTAGAGTAACAGTGCCTATTAGGATTTGCAGTCAGGTCACTCTCTCTGCTTCCCAACATTTGAGAAATGTTATTCCCCCAGGTGACTGAAGGCATTATAGAGATAACAAACAGGGGTATATGGGCAAGTGTACACTGGGCTGGTATTTGGTTTTGGAGAAACAGGGGCTATTGCGCTTTACAGTCATGTCGCTCCTCTGCTTCCCAACATTTAGCCCATGGTGTTCTCCCAGGTGAGTACCATTCATTTGTGAGCTAACAAACAAGGGTATTTGGAGAAGGAAACAGTGGTTTGAGTAACAGTAACAGTGCCTCCTGGGAGTTGTAGTCATGTCACTCCCTGTACTACAGACAACTGAACAAATGTTCTCCGCCAAGGTGAGTTCACAGACAGGGGTCTTTGAACAGGTGAACACTGGGCTGGTGAGTGGAGTGACAGCAGATGTGGCAAATAGTGAGCTAAAGGCATGCATGACATAGCTCTTTGTGACATTTCTGGTGTGACAACTTACCAGTTTCCACTCCCCAGGTATTCCTGTCAAGACCTCAGGATGCAGGACAGCCAAGACCTCCTCCCATGGAAAGAGATGTAATGGGGCACTGGGAGGGCCACCACCAGTCTTCTTGGCCTGCAGCTGGTGCCTGGAGACCAGGGAATGGACCTTGACCCTGAGGTCGTTCTACCTCTTCCTAATGTCCTCCCATGTGCGCAGGGTGGTACTTACAGCATTCACTATGTCAACTATCCTGTCCCACATTTCCATTTTCCTACTAACAGGAGTGTGCTGGCCTTGTGCTCCAAACAATTGTGGTCCTACTCTTACGATTTCATCCACCATGGCTCTCAAAAAATCTTTTTCAAAAATGGGATTTTTTTTTACGTGACATGGTGAAAAAATAGGGGTGAAAGTGAGTTAATAAACAGGGGTAGTGCAATAGGGTGTGAATGGAGTGGAGTGTGTGTAGGGCGTATATGGGATATTGAAAAAAAGAGGTGTCTAATTTATAGTGTGTGGATTAGTAAATTCACTCTGTCTTGCTGGGTTTTGCTGTGAAAATGCAAAAGATTGTGGTGTGTGCAGGGGTGTTTTTTATAGTGTCATGTGCAGGTGTGTCCAGTGTGGCAATATGTGTCAGCTGTGTTGTTTTTAAATTCATCCAATGTGCTGTTGTGTATTACTTTGCTAACTGCAGAGCGCCGTGGTTCGGAGCACCATTTGCTCATCACCATGGGTTGTCCGCCATGGCAAATTTGTAGTTGTAATTTGGCCAGTGTGGTCATTGTGTCTTCGGCACTGGAGGTTGGATCGACTATTTCCGGGCTTTTGCACCACTGGTGGTCTGCCTTTGTTGTTTGACGGTCAGGGGTCCTGCCTGTCTAACTCGTAATAGGGCAGTCTGTAACACCGCCAACATGGCAGTCTTTATAGGGTCACCAACATGGCGGTCTTGCATTCTGACCACCAAACTCGTAATGAGGCCCTATGTCAGTCACCAATCCCAGTCTTTCCATGGTATGTGGCTGACCCTGTCCAGATTTCTCACTTTGCATTGTGAAGAAAGTGGGAACATCACCAGAAAGTGCCCCATCATGTAACCGAATATCACTGTATCATGCAATCAGCATCAGTGGTGTCCGCCACTGATCATGCCACAATTCAAGAAGAATAAAGCTCTGAGCTTTAGTCCACCAACAGTACAGTCTACCATACCATAGCTACATATTACCAGTAATTTATTAAATTATGAGATATGTTGGCTAATGTTCCTTCAAACATGTCATTTATGTTTATACTTTTTAGAATAAACATTTGCGCCATTAACTGTGGCAGCTGAACTATTACCAAGCTTTTATGGATAGGTACAAACTGTACCTATCGCACAAACATCTAATAGCCTATGAGAGCCACTGAACCGGGACAAAATACATTTTTCCCAATTCTGACTGTAGTAACTGCTGGTATTTTTAAGAGAAATGTTAAAGTTTAACCTGTATTAACATCATATCTTTGTTACTTTGTTGATTATTATGAATGTAAGATGGAATGTTTTATGAAGTTATAGCTCTTTTTAAACAAAATATTTATTTTTCTGTTTTGGTCCTACAAAGCCTACAGTGTCCCGGTTTTTCTATCTTTTCCATCCTCCCCAATGCCAATTTTTTTTGCTTTTCTCACTCTTGCACTTGGTCACTACACTATTGGCTCCCCAGAAAGACACAAGTCCAAGGCCCGGGGGTCGCTGACGGGAAGTTTTTTTGGGGGGGGGGCATTGGCGGGCTGCTTGCGGCGGCACTGGCCTAGCCTAACACATTCTGTGGGAGTTGTGAGGAGACAATGTGGGGCAATTACACACAACATGGTGGGAGGCTGTGGTGGACGCCCCATGCAGGTACACTAAATGGACAAATATGCAGTGGCGCTCCCGGTGGTTGAGGTGGAGGCAGACAGCAAATGGCAGGCAGGAGAGGCAGGAGGGTTCCCTGCTTGAACCCCATTTGCAAGAAATAATACAGCTATTAAAGACTGGAAACGTACTATAATGGGAAAACACCAAATTCGTAAATTCTAAAAAAAAAAGCTAAGAGAGACAAAACTTCAAATTAAAGCAATGGAAAAACTATTTTGAGGGCCACAGAAAACGACTGCACATTTGAAATTTTACACCCTGAAGTAGGCGCAGTGCCATTATAACTCATCAAAAGTTAATAGGGGGTTGCACCACCTATAATTAAATAGATCCTCTCACTAGTCAAGTGAACATAAACTGGTGAGATAGCGCAACGGGATTTAAGTCCTTTATTTCCCTCTGTGTGTGATCCTTAAGTTTTGTGTTTAAATTTGCTCCAAGGTCAACTTGGCATTTCATCCTTCAGAGGCTGGTAAAATCAGTATCACTTATTTTTGGCCAATGATTAATGTATATAACAATGTTCTAGGTATAGAAGTTTGGATAAAAAAGAGGTATAAATAACCTCATGCAGCTAGAAACTGCACATATTTTTTCTGTTTTTATAGTAAATGCATATAATTTACTGTTGCCCATCTTGTGTTCGGAAAGTTCTTCTTGTTAATGCATTGACGAGCATCCATACTGATGTCTTCTTCCTCCTTTCAATCAAAACTTCTTTCCATATAAACAACAATATTACTGATGGTTTACAAAAAATAAAGCATCAATTAATTTACAAACTTGTACAACTAGTTCTACCTACTAAAAATACGTAAACTAATTTGCATATTATGTTACAAAATGTTATCATTCCTTTTTTATTTTCGTTTTCCTCTTCTTTTTCCTTTTTTTCTGTATTACTCAAGGGCGCAGAGGACAGGATAATGCTAGCCTCCGTGTCTTTAATGAAATGTAGATTCTCTTTTCACTTCAAATTGGAGAATCGCCATTTCATTACAAGACCAGAGGCTATCATTATGCATGTTGGAAGTCCCCTAATACAACATCAGCCATATGCTCAATTGGTTTCCAGTAATGTTGTGCAAACATATTCACAATTGACCAGTCAGGCGCTGTCCCCATTTCCCTAAGTCGTCCACCTCTCCAAAATGCTTCACTAGCCATCACACCCCTCACTGAATGTGCCTTAAACTTTGGCAGATCAATTCCAGTCTCATCCATAGTCCACTCAACCCATCTTAAATAGCTGCCAAAGTCACCACTTTAAACGGTTTCACAAAAAAGATCAACAATTGACTTACCCCGTCCGGTCTAAATTCTTCCATTCTACATTCATACTTTTGCAAACAATTTAACACAGAAGTACTGACTCTCCCATCATTTTAGTTCTCTTCTGCATTTCAAACAAAACTCCAACTAGTCCATAAAGGCAATTACTGGCCTCCAAAGCCCTGACATCTGATACTCTGTAGTAAGAAATCAAGCACAACAATAAAGCTAACTTCATAGCAAGTGTCCTCAAGTCCAGGAATGTATTACTTGGCCAAGAAATTAATAAAGATAAAAGTAAATTTACGTCCCATAACATGCTATATCATGGTCACGGGGGCCTTTTGGATCTAATACTATTCAGAACCCTACATACCAAAACATTCCTTCCTACACCTTCTCCTTCTACTTTACTACAACTTGCTGATATTGCCGACCTACAACAGTTCACTAATCAGTAACGAAGTCCCTTCTTGTACTATTCTACCAAACACCTAACTACCTCCACTATAAGAGCTTCCACGGAATCCAAATTCTTCTCCATACACGAACGTATCCACATTCTCCATATTCCTCTGGACCTATGCCTTGTTCCTGGTTTCCACAACGGTTTGAGTAACTCAGCAGCCTTTCTTGAAAGTCCTGAGAAACCTGAACATCTCCTAATAACCTCCAGACACGAAGGTTCAGTATCGTTGAGCTCACCAAAGAATGCTCTTCCCCATCTCCTTTGCTCAGAAGTCCTTCTCTGGCTGGTATCAAAAAAAGTTACCAACACTATTTGACACTTTTCTCTCTTAACTTTAAGCAACACTCTCTGAATCACTGAAAAAGGGTGAAACGCATAAGCTCTTATCTTCTTCCAAATCTTTTGAAAAGCATCTACTGCTAACGTTTCTGGATCCTGCATCAAACTGTAATATCTTTCTATTGGGTAAGTTAATCTGCTTGCAAAAAGATCCACTCGCAATTGGCCCAATGCCCAGTCTATCTTTCTGAAACACACTGGATGCAACTTCCAGTTGCTGAAACCTCTTAAGCATTGCAGTCCGCAGCTACATTCTCCTTCCCAGCTAAACACTCACCTCTCAAACTTATCTTGTGCTCCAAACAAAAAATCCAAAGTTCCTTGGCCAAATCTGACAAACAATGGGACCTGCTGCCCCAATCCATTTTCGAAAGCCACTGAAGAAACCCTGTCCGTCTATATTAGCACTGCATTGTTTTTCAAAAAGGTCTTGTGATTTTTTGAGTACACATATACCCTATTGTCAACTCTAAACAATTTATGTATTGCTTTCTCTCTAGATTTGACCACAAGCCACCCGTCTCTTGATGATTCAACCATGCACCCGAACCCGACAAACCTGCATTCATCTCCAAAAGATAATCTGGAGTGCATCCAAAAAAGGCTCATGCATTCAATGCTAATAGAGTCTCCAACCACCAACATAACTCAGGTTTTGCTTCCTGATCCAACAAAATCCTGTTGCCATACCATAAACCTCTGCTCAAGGCCTCTGCCTTCACTCTCTGAAGTGCTCAGTGATGTAATGGTCCTGAAAACTCTGCCTGTATTGACAATAATCCAAATAATCTTGCTAAGTCTCTCAAAGTCCAACATTCCTTTTTCACAGTATACCAAATTTCTTTCTTTATGCTGCTTATTTTCCTCCCTGGTAAAAAAGCATTACATCATAGTATCTGTGCGGAAACCCAGAAACTCCAAAGTTTGAGTTGGAATCAAAACTGACTTCTTGTTCACAATGAAACCTAAGCTTTCTAATAAATTCTTCACTGATGCCAAATGCTTCCAAATTTACTTCAAACACCGAGACAACAATAGCATGTCGTCTAGGTACATGATCATGCAAATTCCTCTTTCTCTCAGGAGCAATACTACTGACCCTTAACACCTTGGTGACACACTATGGTGCAGAAGTGAGACCAGAGGGAAGACATTGACATTGGTAAAACTGTGTTTGCCACTAGAACTGAAGACAAGACCGACTCCCTTCACCTTTAGAATTGTAAGCACGCACCTTTGAGATCTAGTTTTACTAACCAATTGTCCTTCAAGAAAGTAGCTGGTAAGAGATGGATATCTTCCATCTTGAAATGTCTGAATACCAAAAACCTCTTCAAATCCCTCACATTTATCACAGGCCTCCAACTCTTGTAGTTCTTCTTCACCAGAAAAAGCATACTTACAAACCCTCTTTATTCCTCTCCTCCCTTTACAGTTGCTCCTTTTTAACATGGAAATTATCTCTTCCTCTACTGTTGTCTGCAGTTTCTTGTTTATAACGAATTCTCTTAACTCTCGTATCTGATGAGGTACTTCTGTAAATTCCATTTTGAAACCTTGAATCGTTTCCATAACTCGAAGATCTAGTAATATTTTCCAAACAACCACCTACTTTTTTTTTTAAAATAACAAATAGAAATTACTGTACTCACCTTGATTTTATGCACTGCCCGGACTTCGTCCTTGTGCTCCTCTATGTCTTGATAACCTTCCTCTTTGTGGATAGAAGGCTGCTCCCGATTGGAAACCCCTTCCACCTCCTCTTTTGGCTGAAATTGTTTTGGGATTTTTGTTCTCCTCAGCCAGTATAAAGTCCCCTTCTACTGGGCCCTTCCAATAACACTACTATTGGAACAAAATGTTCCTATATTATTTTGTGTCTTACCTAAAGCCTGCATTATTTAGCATTATCTAAACATAAGAGCCCTCTGACTCCATCCTCTCAATAGATCCAAATCAACTGGAATTTCTTTCAGACATGCTTCTTCCTCCAAGCCTATAATACGTGTCAATGGTCTTAATATATCTAGGAGTTTACCCTGACACTGCTTAAAAGATCTCTCCAAACCGTTCCTAGGATCGCTTCCCATCTTGGAAAGATGCATGATCAACTTGGGATCCAGATTTGGAGTGTTACAGGCCTTATCCTCTGTAACAGATCTTGAGCATTCAGCTCATAAAACATTTCTAACCTCCTTCAAGTTGTTCTCATCCATTTTTTCACAAAATCAATCACATGTTCTAAAGGCCACTAATCCACACTTCTAGGGTGCCTTATATTGTATGGAGAAAACATCTCTTCTCCTAGAGGATCAGTTATTTCTTCCAATGATCATTATCCGAATCTTGAACTCTCTTTCTTTTATCTATTACAGATCCTATTGCCTCTTTAACAGATGCCTTCATTTCCTTCTGTATTAACTTAATAATTCTTTCCTCTCTCAAATAACTGTCTCATAACTGAAGCTCTTCTGTCAGTTGCTTATCTGACAGATGATGTAAACGTGTAACATGTGTCTTTACTTCTGTATTGTTTGTCTTAGATTAGCCCAGTTCAAGATGGCTGGTAAAATATTGTGTGAATGTGCATGTGTAATGATAAAGGACCTACAGAAATATGCAAACTAGTGCACATACTGTGTGTCGATGCGTCGCAGACTAACGGGTGGAGCTTTGGTTGTTTAAAAACAAAAATCTATTAAAGCCGCACGAATCCTCAAGGAAACATCACTTACAACGTAGCAAATGCAACGAGATGTATTTACCACGATGCCTTTACCACACATATGGGTTTACCATGCATGCCTTTTCAACGAATTTCGTTGAAAAGGCATGTATGGTAAAGGTGTATGCCTGCTAAAAGTTTTAAAGGTAAGTACAGGTAAGTATTAAGTGGGTTGAGCGATATACATATATACAGACCCTCATTACAACCCTTGCAGTCAGTGTTAAAGCGGCGGTAATACCACCAACAGGCCGGCGGTAAAAATAATGGGATCACGACCACGGCAGAAACCGTCAATACATACAGCCACTTTAACACTCCGACCGCCACAGTGGTAGCAACAAACACCACAGCGGTAACCGCCAAGACCCAGGCGGAAGATAATGTACCACCAACCCCATCACAACCCGCCCATCTGCCAGCTTTTCCAGGACGGTACCAATGTCATCAAAAGCAAGGCGGAAACAGTATACAGAAGGGAAACCACTCACCTCTCGACACTCAGCGAAGAACCAGGACGCCATGGAGCCCGACTTCAGGTCCTCCCCATACTGGTCTACCTCCTCATCTACCAGGAGTACCAACAGCGGCGGCGACAACGACAGTGAGTACTGCACCTAGGAGACAGGGGAGGGGGGAGGAAAAAGATAGTGACACACACACATGCAACATGCCACCCCCCCACCCCCACCCACAACACCATACACACAAACACATGCACCAACATTACATTTACACCCTGTAACTCCCTGGAAGAACGCAAGGACAAAAGGAATAGAGTCAAATCAGGGATATATTAGAAATAGTCAGATATACGTAAGAATTTCTAAAACAGTATTTACAAAAATATACAATATGTACATAAGGCGGTACATTGTTCATTCAAAATGTCTGTGTGCCACTGGACCAAAACTCATAGGCCAAGCCCACACTTGACTCCTGCCTCAATACGGAGAGAAAACTGCAGGGGCTTCAGGTCGAAAACACACAGGCACCTCAGGGGGAGGGAGAAGGGGGGTGCACCTCAGCCGGAAGATGGGACAACGCCACTGCTCCTGGAGGGGGCTCCATGCCCACAGCAATCTCCTGGGGAGTGCAAGGCCACAGTCTCTCAAGTGGGTGCTTTGCCCACTGCTTGGTCCTTGGGAGTACAAAGCCACAGTCTCTCAAGTGGGTGGTTTGTCCACTGCTCGGTCCTGGGGAGTGCAAGGCCACAGTCTTTCAAGTGGATGGTTTGCCCACTGCTTGCTCCTGGGGAGTGCAAAGCCACAGTCTCTCAAGTGGGTGCTTTGCCCACTGCTTGGTCCTGGGGAGTGCAAAGCCACAGTCTCTCTAGTGGGTGGTTTGCCCACTGCTTGGTCCTGGGGAATGCAAGGCCACAGTCTCTCAAGTGGGTGGTTTGCCCACTGCTTGGTCCTGGGGAGTGCAAGGCCACAGTCTCTTCAGTTGATGCCTTCTTCCACTGGTTCTGGAGGGGGCTTTGTGCCCAGTGTGCTTCATCCTGCCAAGGAGGGGGTGAGTGGATGCATATCTCCACTGGTTCTGGAGGGGGCTTTGTGCCCAGTGTGCTTCATACTGCCAAGGATAGGGTGAGTGAATGCCTTCTTCCACTGGTTCTGGAGGAGGCTTTGAGCCCAGTGTGCTTCATCCTGCCAAGGATAGGGTGAGTGGATGCCTTCTTCCAATGGTTCTGGAGGGGGCTTTGTGCCCAGTGATGCAACACTTGGGGTGTGGCAGTTCACAGTCCCTCTCCTGGGTGTTTGAGGCACGAGATTTGCAAAGACCAGGTTGCATGATAGTCCATGGAGGCAGGGCTAGACTCCATCCGGCGACGGCTATGGCTGCAAACTGGTGGCAGTGCCAGGGCTGGTGGGGGTGCTGCCAGTGGTGGAGGGAGGATCTAGCCCTTCTCCTGCAGCCTCGGACGGCTGCCCACTGGGGCTGCTGCCAGTGGTGCTACTGTCAGCGGTGCAGGTGGGGGTGCTTGCGGCTGGGTCTGCGACGGTGCTAGCAGCGGTGCAGGTGGCGGTGCTGGCCGTGGTGCAGGTGCCGGTGCTGCCAGTGGTGGAGGGAGGCTCCAGCCCTTCTCCTGCAGCCTTGGACGGCTGCCCACTGGGCCTGCTGTTGCTGACAGTAGTGGTGCTGGTGGCGGGGCTAGCGGCGGTGCTAGCGGCAGGACTGCTGGCGGTGCTGGCCGCGGTGCAGGTGGCGGTGCTGGAGGTTGTGCTGGTACACACCAGGCCTTCACCTGCAGCCTCCGATGGCTGAAGTGCCTTGGCTGTTTTTTTCTGCCCTTTCCTTACCTTGGCAGATGGTGGTGTGACCTTGGGTCTGGCAGCTGGAGTCTTTGTGGTGGCCTTGCTGGGTGGTTGTGGCTCCTTCCCCTTTCTGGATCCTGTCTCCCTCTTCACCTTGCCAGGTGGTGGAATGGCTTTGGCCTTGGCAGGGGTTGGTGGCACACTGGCTGGGCTGACGGGTGCCCCCTTTGAGCCTTTGATAGCTGCAGGAACAACAGCGGACAATGATTTGGTGGCTGAGGTGCTGTGCTGGGTTCTGGCCACCCTGGCCCGAGAGGAAGGACAGGGGGGGAGGGGTTGGGATGAGGTCAATGTTATCCAGGAAAAGCTTCTTAGGGACACTGGGGCGGGAAGAGGGAGAGGGTTTGGGAGTGGAGGAAGAGGGAGTGGTTGTAGGAGGTGTCTGTCTGCTGAGTTTGGGTGCAGGTGCATGAGCTGGATGCTGCCGTGAGGTGGATGGCTGTTGGGTGGGTGGGTGCTTGCGTTTGTGTACTTCGGGAGGAGGGGTCACAGACACACTGGGAGAGGACACGGGGTGTGTGCATGGATGTGGTGACTGCCAGTGAGGGGTGTGTTGTGATGGGCGTGCCGGTGATGGAGGTAGTGGATGAGGATGTAGTTCATGCAGGTGTGAGTGGAGACGCTACTGGGAGGGAGGTGGATGACGAGAAGGAGGGGGACACAGTGGAGGCAGTGGATGTTGGTGTGTCTGCATGGGGATGGTGCTTGTGTGAGTGCCTGTGAGTTGAAGTGTGGTGCTTGTGTTTGCCTGAGCCACTTTTGTGTGGTGATTTGGGTGAATGCTGGTCTGAAGGTGTGCTTGGGATAGGTTGGGGTTGAGGGGATTGGGAAGGGTAGAGGAAGTTGGAGGAGAGAGGCTAGAGAGAGAGACAATGGCTGCCATCAGTGCTGAGGCCAGAGTCTGAAATGCTCTCTGTTGGGCCGCCACACCAGAGTGAATGCCCTCCAGGTATGCATTTGTCTGTTGCAAATGTCTCTCGACACCCTGGATGGCATTCATTATGGTTGACTGCTCAACAGTGAGGGATCTCAGGAGGTCAATAGCCTCCTCACTGAAAGCAGCAGGGCTGACTGGGGAAGGGCCTGAGGTGCCTGGGGCGAAGGAGATGCCCACCCTCCTGGGTGAGTGGGCACAGGAAACATGCTGAGGGGCTGGTGGGAGGGCGGTGCTGGTGGGGGGGTGGCGGCTGTACCTGTTGTTGGGGAGGACACAGAGGTGTCTGCCACCGCCAGGGAGCTTCTATCGGAGGAGGAGTCGCTGTCTGTGGTGTCCCCTCCTTTCCCCATCGTGGTGCTCCCCTCGACCTCCGTCCCACTGGTGCCCTCACCGTCTGTGGATTCAGCCTACAGACCCATGTGGGATGCAGCTCCCTCTGTTGCTGATGCCTCTGCTCCTCTGTCAGATGAAGCTAATAAACACAAGGACATGGTGACAAAACAAAAGGGGGGGAGACAGAGGATACACTTGGTCAATGCCAGCAACAACACTACTGTTGGCGTACACAACTCACAGGGAGAAGCCCTCTGCACTAGGCCATGCACTACCAGTTACAAAGACAGTCACCAGCCCATGGGGTACAATGCCTAACTCCATTAGCTGCACACCTGAAGCCCACAGGACCCTGCCTAGTAGTAGATGCCCACTAACACTATTGGGGGTGGAGTGCTTCAGAGCCTGCCCAACAAGGACCTATCCTGCCTTGTTCGCCCTGGCCTAGGGGCACCCACAGCCCACATCCCCCACCCAGGTAAACCTTAACACGCGCTCAGTCATTAATCTGAATCTGTACTTACTCGCTTGTGGCTGCTGTGATGCCTTCAAGCGCCCATCCAACTCTGGATAGGCCACCGCCCGGATGTGGGACATCAGGGGGGTCAGGGTACGATGGGCACCCCTCCTCATTGGGAGGCCAGCCCCAGGTGGGCCTCCGCCGTCTTCCTTGCCCAGCAGCGCAGGTCCTCCCACCGTTTGCGGCAGTGGGTGCTCCACCTGTCAAAGACCCCCAGGGTCCGCACTTCCTTGGTGATGGCACGCCAAATACCTTTTTTCTGATGGGCGCTGACCTGCATGGAAAAGACAGCAGAAAAGGGCATCAGTTAACCGTCCAGACTGTCACACTCATGGCTCACCAGATCCCTCACATCCACTGACTCACATACATTGACCACCATACATGCACCACCCTGGCCAGGATGCCTCAGCCCCCCCCTACCTGTGGCTTACACACACAGCAATCCATACATTCATGACCCACGCATCATGCTCACAGTGTACTCTCCTGTTTGTCTGGAAGACCGTAGGGTAACGTGTACTGGTGTAGGACCCCAATCCACCAGTTTCTCCAACTCCTCTGCAGTGAAGGCAGGGGCAGTTTCCCCAGACACATGAGCCATTGTCGCTTCCAGACACAGGTCACAGCAGCACTTGCAGTGTAGGTCCTCTCCTGTTGAAGGTCAGGTAGCAAGTGAGTGAACAGATAGAAAATGGCGGTCACGTCCGTACATCGCCATTGGCTCCTGGAACCCATAGGGCCGAATGATAACCAATGCGAAGTTGCGCAGCGGTCGTCAACCACCTACCACAATGACGCACAATGTCAGCGGAATTACCTCATTTTCACTTGTCAATCCTCACAGGTCAGGCAGCCGCCATTTCAGGGGGGCACAGGCCATGGCACCTAACTGAGTCACAGCAGACGTTGGCACAGCAACTGACTCTCAGATTCAGATACAGGTTCTGTAAAGTAAAAGATGCATCATTGTTTCAATTGATGTATGAATAAGACCCTCGGCTCACCGTTTTCCTCCATAGGCTTCTGCCGCTGAGGATGAATATGAGACGGCGACATCCTCCGGTGTACAGACCCCTGGTGGACCTTGCGACTATGGAGGACAAACACATTATCCTAACCTACAGATTTGATCGGACCACAATCCAAGAACTGTGTGCCCAATTAGAGCCAGACCAGATGTCAGCTATCCGCCAGCCCACAGGTATCCCCCCTCTAGTGCAGGTCCTGTCAGTGCTCCATTTCTTGGCAAGTGGTTCCTTCCAAACAACAGTGGCCATGGCATCAGGGATGTCTCAGCCAATGTTCTCAAACGTGTTGACCAGAGTGTTGTCAGCCCTGCTGAAACATGCACAGCTACATTGTATTCCCCCAGGTGGAAGATTTGGCCACAGTGAAAGCTGACTTTTATGCCCTGGGACATATCCCCAACATCATTGGTGCCATAGATGGTACACATGTAGCATATGTCCCACCCCGGAGAAAAGAACAAGTGTTCACGAATAGAAAAAAATCTATGAATGCGCAGATGGTGTGTTTGGTGGACCAGTACATCTCCCACGTGAATGGCAAGTTTTCTGGCTCTGTGCATGAAGCCTTTATCTTGAGGAATAGCAGCGTCCCATATGTGATGGTCCAGCTCCAGAGGCACCGGGTGCGACTAATAGGTGAGCTCAAGGTCAAGGACAAGTTGGTGTCTGGGTATGTGGTTGTCCCTAAGGGTGAATGTGTGTCTAACAGGTATACCTTGATGTTTGCAGGTGACTCTGGTTACCCCAACCTCTCATGGCTAGTGACCCCAGTGAGGAATGCCAGGACAAGGGCAGAGGAATGTTACAATGAGGCACATGGGCGAACAAAGGGGATCATTAAAAGAACCTTTGGCCTCCTGAAGGCCAGGTTCCGGTGCCTCCATCTGACAGGTGGATCCCTGTACTACTCACCCAAGAAGGTGTGCCAGATCATCGTGGCATGTTGCATGTTGCACAGCCTGGCCTTGAGACGCCAGGTGTCTTTTCTGCAGGAGGATGAGCCTGGAGATGGTCTTGTGGCAGCGGTGGAGCCTGTGGACAGTGAGGAAGAGGAGGCAGAGGAAGAAAATGTGGAAAACAGAAGTAATAAAATTCAGCAGTACTTCCAGTGACACACAGGTAAGACACTGTACCTTCACTTTACATTTCAGTTTTCTGTTGGACATTGTACATGGCAGCCTGATTTCCCTACGTCTATGGCCACTTACTGTACCCTTTGGCATCTCTATTTTCAGATCTCTGTGGCCCATTCTGGCTCCTAGTATGTTTACTGCTGCCCACTAAAGGTCATACCAATGTATAAATGACTGTATATATGACTTTCAATATTTTCAGAATGTTGTTCTATTACATGATTCAATCATTTGATAGACTCAATATTAGTATTTGTTCCAATGGTGTTTATTTAAGCGCTCATATGTAGAGGGGGATGTGCAATGGGCTGGGGTGATGGTGGAGGAGTGTCCAGTTAGATTCCAGTCTCTTGATATCACAGGTTCATTGTCCAATGGGGCATAGGAAGGGGAGTAATGGCAGTTCAAGGTGGACAGGGTGTCAGAGTGGGACAGAAGGGTGACAATCAAGAGAGTCTTATTTCTTGACAGGGGTCTTGGCAATGTTCTCTGGCTCCTGCCTGGATTGCAGGGACAGTTTGCAGGGTGGTTCTCCTTCGGCAGGGGGTGGGGTGCTGGTGGCCTTTTGGTCCTGTGGCGGGGCTTCCCGTCCACTAGCGCTGGTGGAGGTGCAGGCTGTTCTTCGGTGTGGCTAGTGTCAGGGGCCCGCTGGTGTGCCACTGCCTCCCTCATGGTCTTGCCCATGTCTGCCAGCACCCCTGCAATGGTGACCAGGATGGTGTAGATGTTTTTGAGGTCCTCCCTGATCCCCTGGTACTGTCCCTCCTGCAGCCGCTGGGTCTCCTGCAACTTGTACAGTATCTGGCCCAAGGTCTCCTGGGAATGGTGGTATGCTTCCAGGATTTTGGAGAGTGCCTCCTGGAGAGTGGGTTCCCTGGGCCTGTCCTCCCCCTGCCGCACAGCAGTCTTCCCAGCTTACCTGTTGTCCTGTGCCTATGTCCCCTGAACTGTGTGCCCACTGCCACTAAACCCAGGTCCCTGATCGTCCAGTGTTTGTGGGGTTGCCTGAGGTCCCTGTAGAGGTGGACACACTGCTGATTGATGGGTCCTGGGGACAGTGGCATGGGCCCGCTGGGTGGGTGCTGTGCTGGTGTTTCCTGAGGGGGGAGGCTCTGTGGTGGGTTGGGACTGTGGCAGGGTAAACGACTGTCCAGAGGTCCCTGATGGGCCAGGTTGGTCATCCTGATCCAGGCGTGCAAAGCTGCTATCATCACTGTGTGCCTCCTCTGGGGGGACACTGGATGTTGGTGGCAACTCCTCTCCGGTGACGTTGAGTAGGGGTCCTGTGGGGATGAAAATGTAGTGTTATTGTACCTGTGTATGCCATCTTGTGCATGGGTTCCTTTCCCTGTATGGCTGTGACTGCCCTGCCAGCTTTGCCTTGTGTGAGTGGTGATTTTGTGGGCTAGGTGATTCTCTCTAATGGGCATGCTGTTGTGATGGGTGTCCATACAGGTCTGTGATGGGGGTCCATGGATTGGTGTTACATGCAGGGCTTGGTATTGGGATGGGTGGGTTGTGATGGTGGGGTATATGTGAGGTGGTGGAGTGATGGGGGTGAGGGTAGGGGTAGGTGTTTGTGATGGCATGCAGGTAGGGTGACTACCTGTAAAGATTTGACTTACCAGAGTCCAGTCCTCCTGCTACTCCTGAGAGTCCCTCAGGATGCATTATTGCCATGACTTGCTCCTCCCATGTTGTTACCTGTGGGGGAGGAGGTGGGGGTCCACTGCCAGTCTTCTGTATGGCTACCTGGTGTCTTGCAACCACGGAACGCACCTTCCCCCGTAGGTTGTTCCACCTCTTCCTGATGTCATCCCTTGTTCTTGGGTGCTGTCCCACGGCATTGACCCTGTCCACGATCCTCAGCCATATCTTCATCTTCCTAGCAATGGACGTCTGCTCCACCTGTGATCCGAATAGCTGCGGCTCTATCCAGATGATTTCCTCCACCATGACCCTTAGCTCCTCCTCTGAAAACCTGGGGTGTCTTTGGGGTGCCATGGATGTGGTGTGAGTGATATGGGTGAGAATGTGTGGGGTGATGTGTTGTGGTGTGTGTGGTGTGAGGTGCGTGGATGGTGTATGGGTGATGGTGTTATGTGGCTCAGATTGTGTGGGTGCTCCTGGCTTGTGTCTCTCTGTATTGGCAATCTTTTTTTTCATTGAAAGGGTTGTGGGTAATGTGAGTGTGTGTTTTATAGTGGTGTGAGTGTGTGGGTGTGGTGTGTGTCTGTGTGTCAGGTGTGTGTAGTTTGAATTGTCCAATGTGGTGTAGTTTTTTAAGTGTGTGTGTGTTGGTGCATACCGCCAATGGTTTACTGCGGTTGAAAGACAGCAGCGGTGATTCGTGGGTCCTGATACTGTGGACGTATTCCTGTTGACGCAATGGTGTGGGTTTTGGTACCACCAATTTATCACTGAACTTTGGTCTGGTGGACTTGTGTGGGTGTCTGTATAGTGGCGGATTTATCAGTGTGGGTCATAATACCCGTAGCGGAATACCGCTGCGGTCTCAGTATGTTGGCGCCCGTCAGCACGGCAGTAGGCGGCATTTACCGCCAGGGTTGTAATGAGGGCCATAGTGTTTAGGGTAGGTAATGGTTATTGGTGATATAGGCATTTTTAAGTTGTGGGGTGGGTACTGGATTTGGGGTGGTAAGGGCATTTGTGGTTTTAGGGTGAGCATGGCTTTTTGGGTAGTAAGGGAATTTTTTCAGGTTTTAATGTGCGTATGGGTTTTGGGGTGGTAAGAGCATTTTTAGGTTTTAGGATGGGTATGGCGTTTTGGGTGGTAAGGGCATGTTTAGGACTGGTAAGGGCATTTTTAGGTTTTAGGGTGGGTATGGGTTTTGGGGTGGTAAGGGCAAGTGTAGGTTTTAGTTTGGGTATAGGTTTTGGGTGGTAAGGGCATGTATAGGTTTTAGGGTGGGTATGGCTTTTTGGGTGGTAAGGGCATTTTTTGGTTTTAGGGTGGGTATGGGTTTTGGGGTGGAAAGGGCATTTTTTAGGTTTTAGTGTGGGTATGCTTTTTGGGTGGTAAGGGCATTTTTAGGTTTTCGGGCGGGTATGGGTTTTGGGGTGGAAAGAGCATTTTTAGGTTTTAGGGTGGGTATGGGATGTGGGGTGGTAAGACCATTTTTAGGTTTTAGGGTGGTTATGGGTTTGGGGCTGTAATGGTATGTTTAGGTTTTAGGGTGGGTATGGGTTTTGGCGTGGTAAGGGCATTTTCAGGTTTTAGGGTGGTTATGGGTTTTTGGGTGGTAAGGGCATTTTAGTTTTTTGGGGTGGGTATGGCTTTTTGGGTGGTAAGTGTATTTTTAGGTTTTAGGGTGGGTATGGGTTTTTGGGTGGAAAGAGCATTTTTAGGTTTTAGGGTGGGTATGGGATGTGGGGTGGTAAGACCATTTTTAGGTTTTAGGGTGGGTATGGGTTTTGGGGTGGTAAGGGCTTTTTGGGGTTTTAGGGTGGGTATTGGAGATGGGCTGGTAAGGGCATTTTAGATTTTAGGGTGGGTATGGGATTTGGGGCGGTAAGGGTATTTTTAGAATTTAGTGTAGGTATGGCTTTTTGGGTGGCAAGGGCATTTTTAGGTTTTAGTGTGGGTATGGGTTTTGGGGTGGTAAGGCCATTTTTAGGTTTTAGGGTGGGTATGGGTTTTTGGGTGGTGAGGGCATGTTCAGGTTTTAGTGTGAGCATGGGTTTTGGGGTGGTAAGGGCATTATTTAGGTTTTAGGGTGGGTATGGGTTTTTGGGTGGTAAGGACATGATTAGGTTTTACTGTTGGTATGGGTTTTGGGGTGGTAAGGGCATTTTTAGGGTTTTGGGTGGTAAGGGCATGTTTAGGATTTCGTGTGGGTATAGGTTTTGGGGTGGTAAAGGTATTTTTAGGTTTTAGGGTGGGTATGGGCTTTGGGGTGGTAAGGGTATGTTTAGGTTTTAGTGTGGGTATGGGTTTTTGACTGGTAAGGGCATGTTAAGGTTTGAGTTTGGGTATGGGTTTTCGGGTGGTAAGGGCATTTTTAGGTTTCAGGATGGGTATGGCTTTTTGGGTTGTAAGGGCATTTTTAGGTTTTATTGTGGGTATGGGTTTTGGGGCGGTAAGGGCATTGTTAGATTTTAGGGTGGGTATGATTTTCGGGGTGGTAAGGGCAATTTTAGGTTATAGGGTAGGTATGGGTTTTGGGGTGGTAAGGACATTTTTAAGTTTTAGGGTGGGTATGGGTTTTGGGGTAGTAAGGGCATTTTTAGGTTTTAGAGTGGGTATGGGTTTTTGGGTGGTAAGGGATTTTTTTTTAGATTTTAAGGTGGGTATGGATTTTAGGGTGGTATTAGTATTTTTAGGTTTTAGGTTAGGTATGGGTTTGGGGGTAGTAAGGGCATTCTCGGGTTTTAGGGTGGTAAGGGCATGTTTAGGTTTCAGTTTGGGTATGGCTTTTAGGGGGTAAGGGAACTTTTAGGTTTTAGGGTTGGTATGGCTTTTTGGGTGGCAAGGGCATTTTTAGGTTTTAGGGTGGGTATGGGTTTTTGGGTGGTGAGGGCATGTTCAGGTTTTAGTGTGGGTGTTTTGGGGTGGTAAGGGCATTTTTAGGTTTTAGGGGGTATGGGTTTTGCGGTGGTAAGGGCAGTTTTAGGGTGGGTATGGGTTTTGGGGTAGTAAGGGCATTTTTAGGTTTTAACGTGGGTATGGGCTTTGGGGTGGTAAGGGCATTGTTAGGTTTTAGGGTGGGTATGGGTTTTTGGATGGTAAGGGCATTTTTAGGTTTTAGCCTGGTTATGGGATTTGGGATGGTAAGGATATATTTAGGTTTTTGGGGTGGGTATGGGCTTTGGGTGGTAGGGGTGTTTGGTTTAAGGGTGGGTATGGGCTTTTGAGTGGAAAGGGGTGTGTGTGTGTGTATATATATATATATATATGCATAAAATATATATATATATATGTACATATGTATATTAAGTATGTAATTTTTACCTCTACTTTTTACCACGCATATGCCTT
Source organism: Pleurodeles waltl (assembly GCF_031143425.1). NCBI lineage: Eukaryota > Metazoa > Chordata > Amphibia > Caudata > Salamandridae > Pleurodeles > Pleurodeles waltl. The sequence continues at coordinate 488,871,243 of NC_090448.1, forward strand.
TACCTACCATGCCTTTACTACGAAATGTTCGTGGTAAAAGCATATGCATGGTAAAAACATTTTGTGGTAAATGCATGCGTGGAAAGGTCCATGTGTTGTACTTAACACGTTGTAAAAGCATGAGTGGAAAGTACATGCCTTGTTCCATCATACATCCGAGTCCGGCTACCTCGCGTGCTTCACTGCTGTAGCTTCAAAGTAAAAGTCTCTCCTTTGAAGAGCAGTCACATGCGAACATTAACAAAACTTTTGGCATAGTTGGCGAGCTTTGGATACTTATCTTTCAAATAAGTAACTGGTAGGTATTTTAAAAATGTTTTCCCCTAATAAAGGGAAAATACCTAAACTAATGCTAACATATCATCCCTACCAAAATACCTCTGATGTCCACTCTATTTTCAAGTATACAGGCTTGCGTACACTGGTTCCATAAATTGGAACTCCCACTTAACTCATAGTATAATGCACAAACTCGCATAAATCTCCTCAAATAGAAATACAAAACGCTACTTATCTCATTCAGGAGTAGCATTTAGAAGAGCAAAAACATTCCGAGGAGATATATTAATGTGTTGGTGGAGGCTATATGGTTCTTTGAACTGCTGTAGGAGAAGCATTAAAAAGGTTAAGGCATAATGATAACTTCCGGTCTTGTAATGAAATTAACTGTGACCATGACCTTTAATCTCTTTGCGCTGTAGTTTGTCAAAATATGATATTTTGAAATGCTGCGTTCAGCTTTTCATGGACAAGTGAGAAGGAAAGTAAGATGTTTTTCTCACTCAGGGTGCCTAGATTTTAGTGCAGTAATGACACACCTGAGTTCCAATTTGTATGGTATGTACTGAGTGCAATATTTTATCTTGAATCCTAGTTTTTCTGCTCGGAATGAAGAGTAAACTACGCTATCAGAGTTTTGTGCATCCATAACTGAATTATTTTCTTCTTTCGGGCATGCCCCAACCAAAATCCCACTCCATGTAGCATCCCATGTGCGAATCGGTGCTGAAATGCCAATTCCCATCTGTTTTTGACCAACATTTTACCTGGAAATGGGGCCGATGTCAAACCCATAGAGTGGAGGGAGGCGGGACACTCAGAAAGAGTGACACACGTGGTTACTTGATCAAACGCCTTTGCTTTGAAGTGTAACTTTTTCACATATTAATATTGTGACTTTGCAAAATATGTGGGTAGTGCAGCAGAGTTGCTCTTACCAACAAAGTATGCTTCCCAGCATTGTTCACCATTTTTTTTTATACATGCCAAGTAAAAGGCGCAAAGGACAAGTCACAGCAGAATTTCAGCATTGGCGCTGCTTCTGCTGCAAGTCCAGAGGACAGTGGCCTCCTTAACTAAAACTGGCATGTCCCCTGTGGCACTGATTATGAGTCAGGTGGAGCAAAATCACCTTACAGAAATTCACTTTGCCTGACTCAGAGTGGTCATGTTCCTGCACCTGGTCCACAAGGGAATGCGTGCACCAGACCTGGAAACTTGGGGTGGTTTTCGTCCATACAAATTGCAGAAGCATATATTTACCACCTGTGCGTTAAACGTATAGTTTTGCAACCAGTAAATCTGGTCCCACATGATAATTTCCCATTCAATGGGGCTTAATTTGTAATTTCACGGTACTGATGTGGATTTACTGCAAAGTAACAGTAAATTCGAATTAACGTTTACCACCCACAACTACTCTGCCACTCGGAATCGGGGTCTTTGAGTTACAAACATAGGGATTTTGTTTTAAACGGGGATGGGTTATATTTTTTTTTATAGAGGATGTGAGGTGACTCATGGAAACTGTTCTCAGTGAAACGGGGCTTTGAAGTTTGTTTTGCACAAAATTCTGACTGAGGACAGTATGGAAACGCTAGGTAAAGTGAACAGGATAGTAGGCCCAGAGGTGATTTTGAATGTGCAGGTCTAATTTTGCATTATTCCCAAATGCCACACTACATGAAATATGCAATATTGTCTTCATTACGTACTTTTTCAAAACGTTCAAGGATGGGTGAATACGCAATGTAAGCACATCTATCTTGAAGGAATAGAAGGAACTATGGCAATGTGCACATGAGGTTTATTAACAATCAGTATATAATGTGTGCACGAAAACAGCGTAAAGTGTGACAAGGACTATGCTTGAAAAGAAAGACTAATGAAACTCGGACGATTCTACACTTGTTTGGAGCTAAGTGTTTAATAAGCCCACAGAACGACGGTAGTGCAGAGAGGTTTGGATCTGGACTCCGTGTCTGAGGTTGCAAACCAACCCCATGTACTTAATGCTTTACTTTAGTGCACTGTGTACTGTGTACAAACTCCACCTCGATCCCTCCAGGGTGCTAGAGAAATGCAGGCTCAACTGAACAATCAAAGTGAGTTTCCTACTAGTGTCATGCTATTATAGGGATGTTAGAAAATGAATGGTGGAAAATTAGTGCCAAGGATTTTTCTACTGACATGACTTCACAAGTGAGAAATACTCAAAGGCTAACCCAGAGATGAGGTATTGACAAAATCAGTTATCGATGCTGGAATGCGGCACATACATGCAAAGAACAAAAACAGGTGGTTTCAAAACTATAAAAAAGATAGTGGAAAGAAATGAAATTTAATAATATAGTTAATTTCACCAAACAAATGCTACTGCTGTTTAATTTAAGTTTTTACGATTAGAGTTTCAATAATGTATGTTAAAAAAATACACTTTGGCCAACATTCTGAGTGGTCCGTTATTTGGGAATGGAATATCACTCCGGCTAAATACTGATACTCATGAGTGTGGAATTTTCCAGGTCCAGTACCACCACCCTGATCCTAACTGAATTATGCATAACGGATTGAACAATAATGCAACCATACCACCATTTTGGCCGGTTTCAAGCTGTAAAATTCAAAATATTGCAGTCTATGAGTGCACACATTCTGCTTAGAACTACCTGCCGAAATGTAGGTCCGGAAAATGTAAGCTCTATACTCCCTGATTCGGATAGAAAAACCTGTTTTAACCTGATCTGTGATGAGGGCCCTCTTCATGGCGTTACATTTGTACTCTTAGTACTTCAGCTCCCTTCATCCACATTCTATAGAAATAACACCCAATTCTTCAGCACTTGTGTTCCTATTTACCAAAACGCAGGGCACTGCAATGACACCAAGTGGGAATGTGCATCCTTTCAATGCGACCTTGCTCACCTCAACAGTCACCCCGGCCTGCTTCACTTATCAGTTCCATAACAACAGCGTGGACAATTGCAGCAATGCTTGATCTGTGGCAAAAGACGCCTTCCAAATGCAGAGAGCTTCTGGATGAAACATACACTAACCGACCACCCCTATGAAGGACTCTTTTGGGCCACCCTGCGTGTGGAACAGTATGAGAAATGTGGGAATATTCTAAAGCTGGAAGGGAATATGAGGTTGTTACCAGTATAGTTCAGAAAAGTCTTAAATGAACTGATATAAAGAGAAATGCCTCTTCAAATGAACACAAGTGCCAAATCCCAGGATCTAGGCTGCAATAATTACAGTAAGAGTTGGAGAAGCCCCAGTAGACATCTTGTATGGTACAGAAATAGATGAATAAGTCAGGCTTACCTCTGGCAAAGTATGAGTGTTTCCGATGAGACAGTAATTTCACATGCAGAATACTACCCAAAAAAATATAGCCGTATAGGATAACTTCTTGACACACTACTGTAAAACCATAGAGCTATATGCACAAAGGTAAATTTGGTCATAAACGTTTTCCTTTTTCACACCTGCTAGAAATTCACAATGGGATGCCTGGCAGGCGTAACTCATTTAAGATGCGGGGATTTCTGCCACCAGTGTGTTCTTTATACCTTTAAATCACAGGCAGAGGGTGGGATTATGGCTTTTCCAAGGTGCAGTTAGTTTCCTTATACATATGGGAGCACCCATTAACAACTACATTTGTAAGCATTCTCACACTCCCCTGGAACGGTCATATTTGTAGTCCAGCACATTGCTGCCATTAATCCCTTTCCAGGGTGGTAAGCGAAATAAATAACCCACAAAACGTTGAGGGTACAGGAGAAGCAGTTCTCCATGGGGCAAAATATTTTTCCCCACAACATAAAAAAGGAAAAAGTGTGTGTTTGCACAGGGGATCCTATTTTTAGAAAGTTCAGGCAACAGAGAATGTTACATGTTTTCCCCAAGAGTTCGCATAGAAACCTTTGCCTGCTGCAGCTTCCCCTGCGAATTTATGTTAAATTCTGTGAATTCGAGAAAGTTATAAACTTATTCTGACGCGTAGGTGTAAACATAAATGTGTAGATTTACTTATTTCTTCGTGAATCAGGCCCACAGTCTGGACACCTTTCATACATCTAGTGTAGAATTTCTGAACTATCATGTTGTCCAAATTCTGAACACTTAAGATTATCTGGTAGCGGAGAGTCTAGGGTGTGTCACAAGCGCTTCTATGTCACAGCACAGTTAACAATCACCCCAGATTACACTGCACTTTTTAAGGCGAGGGGGTGGGAGTGAAAAAAAGAGAAAGAAACAGCTGTTCAGCTCAATGCGTTAGCAACAGGAGGATACTGAAAAACAGATTGGTCTTCACAGCTTAGCAAAGCATCATCCAGAATAGATATGCAACAGTAGGGAATGCCAGATTGAAGAGCCTTGCAAGTGTATGGTTCTTTTGCCAAAGCCTTTGTATCTATCTCAGCTTGTGGAGAAGTTACAGGCTGAGGGCAGAAGACCTTAGGTTTCATGTCAGCTGAAAGACTGCCTTGAAAACGTTGTGTCTTTGTCTTTCTGAGCTGGACAAAGTGTTTTAAAGTTTGTATTCCCTTAGACCAGGACCCAACTAATGTATAGTTTGAAAAAACATTTGTGGTCAAAATATTGTCACTTCAAAAATACCGTGGGACATAAAATCAAAGGGTAAGCAAATTGATTTTTTATTCTTGACAATAATATTTACGTTAAAATATATTGTACTAACATATTGTGTTATATAGTAGAGTTTATATGTATTGTTTTTTATAATTTTGTACATAAATGTTTCAATTTAGTTAATTATTAAACTTTTTTGTGGATGTTGGACGCCTTGGGGCTAACTGTGTGGGTAATAATTTACAAAGAAATACTTACAATTATAATACTGTATATCTAAATTTTTTTCATGTTTAATTAAATATTTAGGCCCTCATTTTGAGTTTGGCAGAAACTGGACCGCCACGCTGGTGAACCCAATGCAACACAGCCAACTTATCGCCAGTACTGCCACTGCCAGTGGTGGTAGCCATCTTCAGGCTGGCGGAAACCAATGTACCTCCCACCATATTACAAGTCACCAGACCGCCAGGATTTCCGGGCGGGTCGACTGCCACAAAAAGCCTGGGGTAAACAGAAAGTATAAAAGGAGACGCTGACCTCCAGGTACACAGACGTGTCCGCGGTCGCCATGGCAAACGAACTGGTAGTCTTCCTTCGTTGTATCTCGCCATACACCTTCAGGATTAGCGACGAAGACGACAACTGTAAGTATGCCTAGCACACACTGGAGGAAAGGGCAGTTATACACACTCACACACAACACACACCCAGCACGGACAGCGAAGGCCACACACACGCAAACAAACATACCGTACCAGCACACACATCTACACACACAAAATACAAAAAAGCCAAGTACCTAATACACACACAACACCAAGTAGACACGTGCTGAACACACAGCACAATGCACACAAACACCACCAACACAGCCATACACATCCATATTCAACACCCCATAATCACAAAACGACAACTAGACCACAAACACTTAAACACAGTCAAAGACAGGCACGGTGAGAAATACCACACAAACAAAAAGCTGTACGTATCAAAGACACGCAATCAATATCACTGAACAGACATCCAAACAATGACAAAGGAGAGACGCCATGTACAACCAACTTACCAAGGAATTCACAGATGCAGCACCATACACACGGACGCACACACCACCCCATACAATCCCACAAGCCAGCATTCAGACACATCACAACATGCAGATGGCACAAGTCATCTACCCAGCATATGCAACAACACAGACACAACCCATACACAAACATCACACACCCTTGCACACAGATGTCACATCACCATGTAGAAGGAAACCAGGACAAGTATCTCATCTTGCCAACAACTGCAATGTGGGCAGATGTATTCAGAAACATTAGTTAAAAAAATTAATTATATACAAAAAGTGCCAAATGGCAAGTCCAATGTGTAGAAGTGCACAAAGCACATAGCCAACATGTTACTGCCCCAACTTGACTCCTGACAGCAAATAGGCCTCCACGTCATAGGGGCATCAATGGGACAGGCAGGCACCTCAGGGTTGTGGTGGCGGTGGAGGTGGCTTTGGTATGGAAGGGGAGTGTTTCTGTTTGGGGTAAGGAGGGGGGACTTTGGCTCTGGGAGGAGTGGACTTCTTAGTGGGTGGAGGAGCAGGGGCAACACCAGAGGGGGCAGTGGAGGAATGGGAGGTGGAAGGGCCAGGTAGGGGAAGGGGGACATGACATTTAGGGGCAAAACGGGGTGGGACAGGAGTAGGGAACAGGTCAAGGGTGGCAAGAAAGACTTTTTTAAGGAACACAGGGGCGGGTACATGAAAAAGGGATGTGAGTGGAGGTAGAGGGAGTGCTTGTGTGTTGTACGTGGATGTTGGTGTGTGCAATGTGCGCATGTGTGTGGTGGGTGTATGTTGGGTGGGTGGGTGGGTGCGTGTGTGTGTCTCTAGGAAGGAGGGGAAGAGATACAGAGAGAGGGAATGGAAGATGTGTGAGTGAATGTTGGGTTGGTGTGTGCAAGTGAGGTTGATGTGCTGCAGGTGGTACTGAAGGTGGTCGTGGTGTGTGCGGATGTGGTGTGTGAGGTGGGTGTCTCTGAGTCTGCTGTTGTGGTGACTGAGGGTATGACCGGAATAGTGGCAGGATCAGGGTGTGATGATGCAGTGACAGCCGGTGTGAGTGGTAATGCGACTGTAAGGGAGGAGGTGTAGGGGAAGCAGTGTGGGAAGTGTCTGTTGTTGTGTATGCAGATGTGTGTTGTGTGTGTGCATGCCTCTGTGTTCGTTTGTGGTGCTTGTGTTTGTCTTTGCGCACCTTGTTTGTTGTAGTGAGTGTATGCAGGTTTGTAGGTGTGTTCTGTATGGGTTAAGGGAGAGGGGTTGTGAATTGGGAACAGGTAGCTAGAGGGGGGACGGAAGATGAAGGGACACTGGCTGCCATCAACGAGGAGGCCAGTGTCTGAAATGTTCTCTGTTGGCCAGACAAGGCACCGTGAATGACTGCTGTGACTGGCATTCTAGTCCCTGTATGGGATTCACAATTGTTGTCTGCCTCACAGAGATGGACTTCAGGAGGTCAATAGTCTCCACATTGAGGGCAGCAGGGCTGACTGGGGCAGGGGCAGAGGTGCTGGCGGTGAAGGAGACGCCCATAACTCCTTGGTGAGCGGGCATAGGCGACTGGGTGGGGAGCTACAGGGACGGCAGTGCTGGTAAGGGGGTGGCAGACAAGGATGGTGTTGGGGTGGTCCTAGATGGGTCCGCCACAGCCTGGGAGCCACTATCGGAGGAGGCTTCTGAAGAAGATGTCATAGTAGCTCCAGTCTCCCCAGTGGTGCCCCCCTCGCCCTCTGTCCCACTGGTCCCCTTGGTTTCACTGGTGCCAGCTTCCTTGGACCCGTGGGCTGCAGCTTACCCACTCGCGGTGCCCTTCCTCCTTCGCCAGATGATGCTAATGAACACATCGGAGGGACTGAATGTCGAAAAAGATTTACATGTATTCCTATAATCGGAGCATTCATTAGTGATGCTCGCATTGGATGCTAATTCTGCAATGTTCAATTTATTTGATTTTACAGTTATGCATTTCTCCTCTACCTTTTGACTTTCTTTAAACTTCTTTGATATGCATGCTATGGCTTGTGATCAATATGTTAGCATGTATAGTTTGACTTGCCCATAATACTCTCTTCTATTTTATAATGTGTTGCGCTGCAATGGTGGCTATCTCATCTTCAACCTTATATGTATATACTTGACCTATACCAGTTGAAATTGCCATCGGGTACATGTCTCAACGGATTCTCTGTTCTGAATACCACTGGTCTTCTTTCATCTACCTATATGGATGTTTCTCCATCCACAAACTTTCATAACAGATTCTTGGTTCTAAAGTCTATAGCTTTTTCTCATCTCCCAATATGGTTGTTACTTTATTTACAACCTTCAACAATCTTCACTTTTCTTTACTGACACTCCACTTCACTATAAAATGGCACCCATGTTTTCCCCTTGCTCTGTCATGTCTTCTGTACTTAGTCCTATCTCTATTTCTCATGTCCATGAGGCATTAATCACCGCTGCCGGCATCGGTGACCAGATACGATCTGAACGGACGCCTTGCAGCACGGGTTACTCATCAACGAGGTGAGCACAAACTTAGAAGTCCCGCGTTTACACTCTAATTTGGGAAAATGCCCCTTACTTTTTCTTTACGTGGTTTTGAGCTGTTTTGTTAACCTGGGGAGCGCTGTTTGACTATTGTACTAATGTGCCACTAGCTTTAATACACGGGCAGCGCTCCATTTGAAACTTACGGTTTTGGTGCGTTGCTTACACAACCACCACATTCAAAGCTTCTTTGCATGCCTTGCCGCCTTTTCCGGCTCCGTTTCCAAGTGACAGCCTATGCAATGACTACTCAGGTTTGTTCTAACCTTCTTTCAAGTTTGCCGATCATACGGACAGCACATATTTTGTTTAATGCCCGTTTTTTTTCCAGTTCTATGACGGCCATGCATCTGTTTAACTAAGGGAATATATTTCGGCTCCCTGATCATTTTCTACTTAATTACATCATTATCACTACCATATTCGTGGCTTTTAACAATGTACTCCATGGAAACAACCCAGTTCGTGATTCAGTATCCCCACCACCTCAACTGTTGTCATTTCGTAATCCAGCTTGCTACCTAATACCTCGTCCGCCTAGATAATACAATAACCTTTTGGTATGACTGGCAGCAAATGTCAGAACTACATCATCCTTTCTCATAATGTGACTTTTCTCACCCCCCTTTTTTACGGTTTTACTCTTGTGGCACTACACACAGCACCATTATATTTCTAGTTTATATATAACATGACTCAGTACCCTTGTTAGGACGGCTTCCCATTAACACTTAATGCATGAACCATCAGCAACAACATCTGAAGATTAGTATGGCAAAATATATCAACATAATTTATGTTTTCATTGTTCTTTTTAACATATTATCAATTCTCTATATCTCCAGGCTTACCATGGCAATATCTGTATAATTCACACTGTTTTCAAACACTTTAATATGTTCGTCTCAACAATACTGACGTCATTGGCCCCAGATGGCTTAGAAAACTACTCCACAATTGAACTGCAAATACGCACATCATCTTACACTACTGGACATAACCTCCGTTTTTTGAACTACCTTTCTCTTATTAGGTATGTTCCCGTTGCTCTTTTTCTCACTACTCCTCACCCGAGCATTTCTCTATTCTCACAAGTGGTGGTTAGGGGCACAGTATCTCTTCTCAAACACTTTTAACTACTACTTCTTATTTTACACACAATTTGTCAGAGTTTTTCATTTTCTCCCTCTTTTTCAAATAGGTGCACACCACACAACAAATCTTACTATGCACGGATTATTTCTTATGTGACACACGTCATTTTTCTCATCTGGCAGTCTCAATTACTCGCTGTGGTTTCTTTGCAATTTTCACTTCAATCATCTCTCCCATTATCCCTGTATATCATCAGACCTGTATCTCTCATTCTCTGCTTCTTCGTTGTTCCATTTAACTTGCAGCCTTGATAAAGTCAATGTGACGAAACACGTGTCGGCTGTAGCTGTGGATGGGATTTGTTCAGACAAGAATAAATTCTATCTTCAACAACTACGTGGGCTTGGACTTTCATTTACTTTCCACTTGGATTTACTTCACTGGAATACCTTTTTGGTGTGCCCTGGCCTACACTAATAGCATACATAGACAGAGGTGGATAGAGAAGGAGGGTGGGAGAGAAAGAAAAAGAGGAAAGTGTAAATACCTACCCAGCTAGTACAAATACTAACAAGATACCTAATTGCCCCTGCTGTGACAACAAGAGTCCATAATACAGATATGAACAATAGAGTCCTGGAAGCCATAACCAAACTTATCACCTATTACCTCACTTCTTCAGCCTAAACACATGATTGAAAATCCTACATGCCTGTCATTTTTCTAACTCACTTATCTATCAATGTAATCCATGAGCTTACTCATCTACATGTCAGTCATTACAGAATGAAACAAATCTAACCTCAGAGGTACTGTGTACGCAACCAATATGACAGGTATGTGTGGAGTACATTCTGTACAGATGTCTAGTCATATTACAATGGCACCACTTTCAAGGTACACTACACATAGTTGTCATTACCCAAATACAGTGCCAACAAGGTCACTTTGGGTGAGTACAGTAGGCTCAGGGATAGGGTATGAAGGCAGAAAAATGCCTCAACATTGGAGTAACTTACATGTACAGTAGAAAAATGTGGTACAGTACTACCACATCATTTCCTGCGTGGCCTTACATAGCTACTGTACTACAGTGCAACATGACTGGAGTGAAAACCAGGACTGACTCCCCAAATTCCATCAGTCCTCGTCAATACCTAAGTCCAGTAAGGAACACAGTAGACAACCATACAGAAGTCACCTAACAGTCTGCATTTACCCCCTTGTGGCTGCTGTGCTGCCCTCACATGCCCATTGGTAGGCCGTTCCCAGCTGGGCCTCTGCGGTCTTTTGTGCCCAGCGTCTCAGGTGCTCCCACCGTTTCCTGCAGTGGGTGCTCTGCCGGCTATGGTCCCCCAGGGTCCGCTCTTGTTTGGAAATCGCTCTCCATAACCCTTTCTTTTGGTGGGCCCTGACCTGCATGGGAAACATTGAGAAAATGGAGAATATAATGTAGATTATACCTATACAGCTGCAACATTTGGTGACAAACAACATACAGGGCCCATGCACATAGCCAATACTCCAAGCACCACATGCATCATGTGCATGCAGTTCCTCAATTCAGACATCACATGTCAATGTGCACATATATTTGCTATCAAACACCACCCGAAATGCAAGTTAACGAACGCTGTACTGACCTGTTGCTCTAGAGCCCCATACAACCGTCCATAGAGGGGTAGGACCCCTTCCATTAGTTTATCCAGCTTCTCAGCAGTGAATGCTGGAGCCGTATCCCCTGCAGTGCATGCCATTGTGGCTCCAAGATACAGGACACAGCAGCACAAGAAGTGGAGGTCTTCCTTGCCCGAGTGCCAGGAGTCAAGTGAGCTGGGCCAAACAAAATGGCGGTCATGACCGCAGCAGTCATGACCGTCAGCACCGGCGGTGATCGTCATTTGGCCTCAGTTTCACAGAGATGTCAATGTTAACCAATGAGGAGTTGCATGGCGGTTCCAACCGCCTTCTGCCATGACTATTCCCGCCCGCAGAATGAGGTCACTCCCATGTGTCCTCTTCATGCAGGACAGGCAGCTGTCATTTTACATAGTTACATAATTGTCCTGGGTTGCCACTGCGTCATTACTTGCATATCGTCACAATATACTTAATTGTAGGTTACAATACGTCAACACTCACATATGTAATGGGTGTCAGCTGACATTACTATAGTTGTTTATACATATGTCTGTATTGACAATCTGAATAGTGAAACATATGGAAAGTTTTTGTTTGTAGATCACTACAAGTCCTGTACACGTCCCTTGTCACAGGTATGGTAATACAAGGTATTGTCATGATGTCTGGGTAGGGATGGTGTGTGGGGAAATGTGTCTTTCTACAACATGACAGACAAGTTACATGACCAATACTTCCTGATTGTCATATGTCATACGTGGGTCACTACATTATGAGATATGTCCAGATGGTTGTTTGTCTCCCTGCCTAGATACCGCCAAATTGGAGTGATGAGGAATGCACCCATTTACCGGCCCCTAGCAGATCTTGAAACCATGGAAGAGTGGCACCCCATGATGACCTGTCGACTGAACTGTGTGTCCATCAGGGAAGTGGTTGCCCAGTTGGAGCCAGACCTCCTGCCAGCTGTAAGAAATCCCCATACCTTCCCTCCAACAGTCCAGGTGTTGGCAGTCCTGCATTTTTTGGCCAGTGGCTCGTTTCAGATGACTGTGGGACTGGCTGCAGGGATGTCACAGCCCAAGTTCAGTATGGTGTTACAGGATGTGCTGGATGCCCTACTCAAGCATATGAACTGGTATCTAAGGTTCCCACAATGTCCAGATTTGAACACTGTTAAGGCAGCCTTTTACAACATTTCAAAAGTCCCACATGTTATAGGGGCCTTTGATGGGACTCACATCGCTTTTGGTACCTCCGTGGGAAAATGAACAGATGTACAGAAACTGGAAGAGTACATATACGCTCAGTGTACAAATGGTGTGTCTTGCAGACAAGTACATGTAACAGCAAAATATCCTGGTTCAGTACATGATTCCCATGTCCTGAGGAACAGCAGTGTCCCTGCATTGATGTTACAGCTAGAGCGAGAAAGGGTCTGGCTCATAGGTATGTGTACTGCTGTCCATGTCAGACGCTTGCTATACCTCCCTACACAGTATATACTGTGCCTATCACTGTTTCCTATTGTTATGTTTCCATTTCCACAGAGGTGATTCCGGATAGCCCAACCTGCCCTGCCTCCTGACACCTTTTAGATATCCAACTACAGATGGGGAGGAGAGGTACAATGAGGCACACGGCTGGACAAGGTGGGTGATAGAGAGGTCTTTCAGCCTCTTGAAAGCTAGATTTCATTGCTCCATGTGTCCAGTGGTGGCCTAAAGTACCGACCAGGGAAAGTCTGCAAGACCATTGTTGCATGCTGCATGCTACACAATCTGGCCCTCAGAAGGCACATACCACTGCTGGCGGAGGGGGACATTGATGCAGAAGCTGTGGCTAAGACTGGTGACCCGGACGCTGAAGAGGAGGCAGAAAAGGAGGAGGCAGATGGCAACAGGACTGACATGATTCGCCACTACTTTCAATTATTCTCTGGTATGTGTGATTTAAGTGCTATGTACACAGGTATGTGACCCATGTAGTGGAGATGCAAGTTTGTTCTTAAATTTTGCATGCATCATGGTGTGTGTGGAGACTACTGCCTTCCATCTTGGTTTCCAAACCTGAAAAGTTGCTGACTTAACATGAGGGGAAGTAGAAATGCACTGCTGCCAATTACATGTGAATAATGCTGGTGCCATCACAATTCATCCCTATATATGTACCCAAGTTTATTAGTCCTAAGTCTGAATAGTTTGGTAAATGTAAGGTACACTTATCGGACTTGTCCTGTTCTGTAGGCCTATCATGCTGTATTGTCAGCTGCTTTCTGGCAACTACCTGTTTCTGACCACGCAAGGTGGTGTTCTGTAGAGCAGTGGTTCCCAACCTGTGGTCCGCGGACCCCCAGGGGTCCATGACACATTCCCAGGGGGTCCGCAGGCCTGGGCTGGGAGGAAGGCACTTCTCCAGCTGGTGCCTCTGACAAACACAAGCGTGCGTGTTTTCATATTTATTACTTCCTTTGTTGAGCATTTTTAAACGCACTGCAAAGCTCCTTGTACTACAAAAATAAAACCGTCAAGCTAACTCAAATGATTAATGTATCTGCTGGAGAGAGATGGGAGTTTTGTGCAGTTGCAGTTTTGACTCAAAGGTAGGCCAGATGGTTAATATTCCTGCTGCATAGAACGTGTATCATGCAAAGAACAGTATTTTATGTGCATGGCACAGTGGCTTACTGCTTTTGTCACAGAGATTCTTTTGTTACTGTGCAGTTCATAATTGTAATCTAGCACAGTGAGCTGTGAACTGCCATTAAAGAGCTGCATGCAAACTGCATGGCACAAATTAGACAGTTGTTTTTTTTCCTAGTCTTTTATTTTCCTTATGCTGCTAAAAAAGCTTTGCTTTGTAGAAATGCATTCTTATTGCTAACACAGTGCATCATTTGTGCTTGTTGTTTGCGGTGCTGAGCACCGGCACTTATTTTTGAGAGCGGGGCTTATTCTTCTGCCTCAAGCATTTGCTGCGAGCAAAAGACACATATGGGAAAGACGGAGGAAGGGAAAAACGAAAAAGCATCACAAAGGGAAAAAGTAGAAAGCTGCTAGAGTGAGCTGATATGGCAGGGAGTGTCTTTTATATGGATTGAAGAGGCCCAAGATGGCTTCAGGCTTACACTGCCTCAGTATTCCGTGTTCCCACATTTAATTGCAGCAGCCACGTGTTTAAGAGGAGGGCTTGGGGCAGCGGCACGCTTTTATTTACAAATTTAGCACTGTGCTAATGTCATCACTAATCACTGTGCTGTGTTCTGAATCCTAAGTCTGTGCTTCTCCGGACCAAGCACTCTTAGAAAATGCCTACCAGTGTGGAGGACATGTGAATCCTACACCTTGTAGTCCCCTGTAAAGTGCCCTGACACCCTACAGTGGTATGAGAAGTGCTATAAAACAAATGAAGTACATGTGACACAGCGGCTAGGAAGAGAGGAGAGGCCCTTATGGTTTACTTCCTTTCCCCTTCACTTATTTATGTGAAAAAGCTTTCTCAGATCTTGCATACCTAAAAAATAAAAACAAAAATCGCTCCGGAAATGTAGAATCTGACCTGAGGATTCACCTTTCCTAAGTAAAACCAAACATTGAAAAGGTAGTTGCCGAAATGCAGCGCCAACCTTCCCAATAAAATGTTTCGATTTTTGCATATTTTTTCAATAGAAAATAATTTTATCTTTAGTAATTTGAGTATTTGTTTGGTGTGTACTTGTTATATTTTTTGCGAATTACTGTTTTAATGTTTGAAAATTAAATTGCTGGGGGTCCCCGGCTTCCAGTAATGATTCAATGGGGGTCCTCAGGAGTCAAAAAGTTGGGAACCACTGCTGTAGAGGATGTCACATATGAGGAATCAGACCATTTCTACACAATAGTGACTGACAATCCTGGCCTATACATATGTGGTATCATACCTGCTGCAGCAAGCATCCTGTGCATGTAATATACTGATGTTGATGTATAGATATGGGCTACATGGCTTACAACATTGAACCTTATCCCATATTTTTCCCTTCTTCAGGTCACATGTCTGTTTGCAATCTGCTTTCTGAAATGCCTGTTGGCACCCTTGCCATTGGGTGTACTACCAAATGGATGTACTTACACACCTGCTGTAGATTTCTGCTACATCTGTCACTCTGACATTCTTGTAGTCCAGATTTGTGTATTTGTTGCTTGTTGACAGAAAAGGCACTTTAAACAATGAAGACACGTACACCATTACTTGTGCTCATTGGTGTTTATTTAGTGTTTCACATCACAGTTCTGAGGAGTGAGGACATGGTTTCTGTGATCATCAGAGTGAGTGGTCCAGCTGTATGTTCCACAGGTCCTGTATACATTAGCCTTCAGATGATGGGAATTTGGCATTGGACAGTCAACAGTCAGTGTATCAGTGGCACACAAGGGTGACAGTTCAGGAGAGGGATCACTTACTGGTGGGGGATTTGATCTTGGCCTCAGGTCCAGCAGGATGTCTGGATGGTTGACCTTGCGGGGGTACCTCGGCTGCAGGGGCAGGGGTGCTGGTGGCCTGTGGGTCCTCTTGCTGGGCCTCCATTCAAGTAGCAGGTGCAGATTTAGAGGGCACAGGTGTTGAGTGACTACTGGATGGGACCTACTGTTGGGTGGGGGATGTCCGCAGGATGGTGTTGAGTTCTTTGAACACCCCTAACATGGAGACCATGGTGGTATAGTGTGCCTGCCACTGCTGCATGGCCTCCTGGTGGAATTCACTCTGTAGCCTTTGGTTCTGCTGCAAGGTGGTGAGTATCTGGACCTATCTTATCCTGGAATTGCTCGTAGGCTCCCAGGACTCTGGAGACAGCCTCCTGGCCAGTTGTGTCCTATTGCTGCCTCATCCCGTGGCCCACAATTGCCCTCCCACAGGCCTGTGCCCCCTTCCACTGACACCAGGACCTTCATTGTCTTGGGTTTGGAATGTTGACTCATGGCCCTGTACTGTAGGGCACACTTATGTTTCATCTGTCCTTGGGACACAGGTTTGGGAAGGTGGGCTCTGCTGTGAAGTGGATGCCACAGGAGAGGAGGATTCAGTTGTGGGCAGGATGAGGCTGGTGGTGGTGGTGGACTGACTAGTCATGCCTGATGAGACAAGTACCCCATCCCTATACAGACATCCAGGGGGATTCCTCCCCTATTAGTCCTACTTCCAGAGGTGGGCTTTCTATCTTTGGCATTCTCTGCTGTGTTGCAGTACTTGGGATACCTGCATAATGAGAGGTATTGTGTAACATGATGGTATTGTAATAGTAAAGTATTGGTCTTGCCTCAAGTCATTGCCATGTACTGATGCTCATTCCAATTTCTTGTTGGTGAAGGGGGCTGACATGGTTTTAAGTGCAGATGCTTAGATGTGTATAAATAAACACATCAAAGGTGACAGTCCAAAATACATTGAAGGGGCCTCATACAATAGAAATTGATCACACAACTCCAAACTACAACACTTTAATATTTTCCTAAGTCTGTCATGTGAACATCTTCAATCCATGTAGCTCCACATGAGTTTGAAACAACTGTATATAATAACAGTCCATAATACAGGATGTTCTACATTCAAGGACATTGTTGTGTTTCTCTCTATATCAAAAACAACAGGGTGTCTATTACCAAAGCTTGTCTTCTCAAGGGAGCAAAGTCTGAAGAAAATTGACCTTACACAATTGAATCAGCGTTTTCGTCATAGTCACAAAATACAAGCTTAATAGGCCTCATTTAGAGGATTGCAAGTGAATCAGAGGAGCAATACATTCAATTAATACATTTTGATGAACACATTTAATATGCGAACTTATGAATTCAACATTATTACTTCATTAATATGCATGTTACATTCACTTTTAAACGAATGGACTCTGTTAATGCATTTCAGTCAAAATCATGTGGAACTGCATCTCTCCTATTTTTGCACAAGTATCTATATCATTAACCATTAGAAATTCAATATAGTTTCAAAGCATTCTGATATTCTAGAGACTACATGACATCATAATATCAGTTTAATCCATCAAACATTTAAAAAAACACCTATATCGATCTCTACAATGTACACAAATGCACATTAATAAAAACATGCCAGTGCAGCTTCTGTATTAAAACCATTAGTACTAACATAATGAATAAACTGTTACATATAGATGACTTCTGTGACATGAGGGGCAACGCTAAAATCTCAACTACCTTATACTGTTCTGCTAACAGTGCAATCAATTCCTATGAATACAAGTCTAAATAAGAGTGGAACCAAGAAAAACAAAATACAGGATTTACATATGCAGCAACACTATTATGTGAGGCAAAGACTGTACTAGGCAAACAAGCCAACAAAGTTGATGTAGACAATTGGGGATACAATGGATCCCCATCCTCCAGCAACAGAATTAAGAATGAAAGTGAAAATGCCAATCCAGAAGAGACATAAGGCCAGATGTACAACATTTTTAGAGGTTGCAAATGGTCCGCAACGGTCTGATTCGGTAATCTGTAACCAAATCACAATTTGGCCTTATGATTCAGTATTAGGAAGGGACGTGTTTAGGGCCTCCCTTCCTAATAACGAACCATAGTGGTAGTGGTATGTATGAATGTTTTGCGACCGAAATGTGGTTGCAAAACATTTGCAGTTTACCACCAATTTCAAATTGATGGTAACCCATTTGCAAATGGTAAGGGGTCTCTTGGGGTAAATGTTTGTAAAAGCATTCTTTAAGAGAAGGCAGTGGTCCCATGGACCATTCCTTACTCTTAAAAAATGAAAAGAAAACTTTGCCTTTTCTTTTTTAAACGCATCCTGTTATCCTTTCAGGAAAACAGGCTGCATTTAAAAAAAAAAAAAAGAAAAAGACTGCTTTAAATAAAAGACATCACAGACATGGTGGTTTGCTGACCCCAGCAGGCCACGATTCCTGCGATTCACAATGCATTGCAAAGCAAGACTCACCTATTCATGAGGTATTTCTATTTGGAAATCGCAAATGAAACTCATCATTATTGCGATTCGCATTAGGAACTTGCAATTTCAAACATTTGTACGTGTGGCCCATAATGTTCTGTGGGGTTAATAGTCAAGCCACATCTCTGTGTTAAGATTTGAAACAAACAAATGTGCCTCTAGCTAGATGTGTTGTGTTGCACTTTGTTGAATTTAGACAGTTGCCCTATTGAAAGTGAGAGCTAAGAGTGAGTTATTTAATAATACAGTTTAAGATTACTGTGAGCATGTTAAACTGTACCTGTTGCATTTTCAGATTTCCTTCCATGTACAGGGCAAGTAAGATTCTGGTGTATTTTTTCTCTCCACCTCCCACAGCATCACATTGACTTGCAGCACCAATTTACTCCTTGAGAAAGAAGCCCACCTTCTACTGCCCGCCTCCACCATTTTAATAGATTCTCTTAGGGCATCCATGCAAAGGGCCGCCTATTACAGGCACCCGCCAATAACACCTCCCCTGTTTTTATCTGTTAGGGCCTGAAAAGGGCTTTGGACCAAAAGTCCTTCTTCTCAATAACAGAATTGATCAAAGAGGCAAAATATGATGTTAAATATCACTCTCTGTCACCTGTGTGTTGGTGTTTTCCAAGGAAATACAGCTTGGGATACACAGCTTCATCTGGTCCTTAACTGCACACTTTACACTAAAATAATGTACATCACACTATTCATTGTCACTACACATACAAAACTGTTTAACACTCCGTTCCTAAACCTCGAAGCTTATAGGCCTCCAACTCTACCTCCCCAATTAACTCATTTAACTTTCAGACCATTGCACCTCATAAAAGCAACTACCTACTTGTATGCATACTGTCTACTCCTCCTCCTCACCCCCACTTTACAACCAAGGTAGATGTGTCCACCAGTTCATCCATCCCTCCTCCCTCAAACCCCTCACCCATTACCTCCACTTCCAACACCATGGGTCAAAACTTGACTTCCAGTACCACGCCTCAACCATCTTTACTGAAACACGCCCTCAAGTTTCTACTGAACACTACCCCCTCCCTCACAGTTTTCGGTCCACATCATTACCCCGCAATTACACCAAAGCTCATTAATCTCCAATCACAAACACTCAACACATCCTTACCTTAACTCCCGCTCCTGGCCGTCTTGCAGCCTTTCCTGCCTCTGCAACCCTCTCAGACACCAGCTCCTCCCTCCTTATCACTACAAATGATACTAATGAGAGAGCGTAGCTTATATAATCTATATTAACATGAAATGCTTATGAATTAAGGTGTGATTCTGCCATATAGAAACAATAATAATAGCAATTATACTTAGACGTGCACTTGAATTCTGACCACGATGAGTGGCCACCAATGCATACGTAGACTAACAATAATGATCAAACTGTTTGTATTACGTTTAAATGAGTTTATACTAATGTTCGCGTTATTGAATCTGTATTGAAATCCTCATAGGCCTTAAATTAGCATAAGCCGAAGCTTAGTTGCCCTGGTTCTCATATTAAATGTATTTCTCTATTTTTCAGTGTGCTGACTCACAGGGGACATGACCCTGCTTGTTCTTTTTCTTCAAACTTGGAAGATGAATGTAACCATGTTAGATCCATTCTCAACCATTTTCTCTCGTTCACAGAATAAATGTTAAAGTAGATTGAAACAATGTAGATTAATGTAATGTACAAGGTCTTTCAAACCGGTGAAGACAATGGAACTGCTGGCCAAAAGATGTGCAAAGAATTACAAAAAGATGAAATCATACCGGACGTACCACCTCTGAAGACGTCAATTACGAAGACCAATCAAAAACTTGTAAATTAATATGGGGTGAAGAATTAGATTACCTAATACGTTTTATGATAGGTTAAAGATAGTGGGGTATAGCAAATGTCCAATAGAATTTTGGGGGAATGAACAACGAAAAAGGGATAAAAACCCATGTCACGGGGAGTCCTTGGGAATTAGGTAGGGAATGCTATTGATTTTATCCAGAAACTCTATCACTCTGTTTGGTGACTTGTTGGTTTATTTAAAACCATCCTCGCCCTTAGATTGTTCCATTTTTCACTTTACCCCTTTATGAGGGAAGTGCCCTTCTTGCCCTGGAGCTGAGTTCTGACTGATGGTGATTTGACTGATGTCCTGAAGACGAAGACTGAACCTGTGCGCAACTGCTTGCTTTTGACAGAGACCTTAGCTAGATGTTTTCCAAATTGGTGTTCTAAATTGTTTTGCATGAAGTCCAACATGCGAATGCTAATCAGTGGTTAGGTCGGGTATTCACCAAAACTGACGCAAATAGACAAACGACTGAGACTATGCTTTGTTGAACTGACGTATTATTGACACTCTGCTAAACTGATCTATGTTCATGCCGTGTTACGTTCTGATGTTTGTGATTCTCGCTTTAATGAAAGCTTACCAAAGTTGCCATATTGTGACTATGCTATTATGTTTCTTGGTGTTGAGATTAACGCATTTGCTATTAGACTGTAACTAATAGGGAATAAAACTCATAAAATTCTACTAAACTGGTGTGGTTATTCTTGGCTGAAAGGTCATGGTAGTGTCTTTGAATTGATTAATGACGTTGACTAAAGTGAAATGCATTGTCGTGATAAATATTGATGACATTATTGATGTATTGATTGATATATTGATTAGCTATCTCGTCCTAAGGTGTCTCTCAACTGGGTCAAAAGATTCATTGGCCTAAACCGAGTCCTAAGGTGTAATAAATTATCATAGAGGGACGCGTTAACAGTTCTGGTAGCAGAGCGACGGTTTGGCCCTTTGGGCCCTAGGACGGAGAATCATTGTTTAAATTGTTTTTCTGAGATAATGCAAATTGGAGGTATGATGTGCTTCTAAATTCACCATGACTTTCCCGGGATCTCGGAGCCTGCCTAAGTGAGTTGGGAATGTTCTCGGCATCATAGTATGTATGATGTAGGATTAGCGCTTGCTCAGCTTATGCATTTTGCAGATGATTTGTGAAGTTTGTGTGTATTTAGGCCAGGTAAATGTTGTTTTAGTAGGAGTGGGCGTACTCCGCAGTATGAGAGTAGGGAAGTCGGCGTACTTCATATGAGTGTGGCACTTTGTGCTCAAAATTATCCACGTGGTTGGTTGTTCATGTACGGACCCGTCGTGGTCTAAGACTCCGGAGTATATCGACAAGTGTGGGAGACACTTGGGTTTATGTTGTAATTTGTGCGCTTTAATAGGTCAATCGGGCGTGGTTGACAAGTCAAGTTTGAGTCAAATTGTATGTGTGAAACCTTCGATGGAGATTTGGCAAGTTCTAAAGTGCACTAGGATGAACCATTGACAAGTCGAGAGTAGGATTTGCGGGTCGAATTCTGCTTGCGGGAACTGAGAAGGAGAGAGTAGCGGCCGAGGCTACAAGTGAAATCTCTGTAAAGTTCTAAAGCGAATGTGTTACCCTTCCTGTAGTTAACTGGCAAATTTGTATTGTTGTTGGAGGTGCTCGCAGTAATTTTGCATTAGTTTAGTGTGAATCCAGTGAGGGGCGGACGAGCCGCAAGACTTTGTCAGCTTCAGTGTGTGAGTGTGACGTCAGTGGTGCCGCGCTGAGATAGGTCAGTTGCCGAGAGGGGTCGCGCACGGATTGGCTGCCGTCCGCGAGAGACAATAGGTTGAGAAAGGTGGGTGAAGAGTGTCCTGGGAACTAAAGTCACTTTCTGATTAAATACAAATAAGAGAAAACGCAAAGATGAATTTTGTCAAAGCTTTTAAGAGTGCTCTGAAAGGAGACGTATACATTATGGCGAGTGAAGGGGAGCCTACATCGCCTGAGGGTACTCCGGCTTACATAGTTATGGAGGAAAAAGGTGTTGCGCCTTGTTTATGGATGAAACAGTGGTGCAAATTGACAGAAAAAGAGGGATGTTTGGCATTCCCAGAACATGGAATGTTCAATACGAGAGTTCTAGAAAATCTAAGGTGGATGTTAAGTGTACAGAAACCACCTCCGAGGCCAGCTCAGTATGAGGCTTTAGCGATTTGGGATTTAATGGCCCTTAAACAGAGACAAGAAAAATTACAAAGAAGAATAAAAAGGGCAGAAAAGACTTATGCATAAGCTAGGTGGGATAATGAGAGCAAAATGTGGAGACGGGGAATAGTTGACAGATTAAAATTGTTCCCAGCAATAACACAGGGAGATGAGACGCAGGGAAAGAAAGCTACCTGTAAAACAGACAAGGACTCTAGTAAGCCTAAAGAAACTAAGAGATCTTGGGAAGAAGAAGATGATTCAGACGATGAAGAATTCCTAAATCAGATATTACATGATCGCCCACCACCTTATGCGGTAAGCGACAATGTCCCGAGCACTAGTGCGGGTCCTGGGAACCAGACGCAGAAGAAGGGAGTTACTGATACAGTACAGACTAGTGATACGGGTTTGATACAGAATGGTGTCATTGTACCCACTGCGCCAGACATGCAGATACAGTTACAACCTCCACCGCAGATACAGAGAATCTATCCAGGCGTCCCAGTACTAGAGACTACTACAAATCTGATCGTGCCGCCAGACCCGATATATACAAAGTCGAGGTTAGTGCAGATTGAGTCAACTCCGCAATTGCTGCCCCAGCCGCAGCCACAACTGATACCAGGGTATAATCCAGCAGCAGGTCCTCCATTAATACCTGCCCTGGCTTCAGAAAAATCTGACCTTTGGAGTTGCTGCTCCACGAGGTTTGGGACAAGGTCAGACACCAGCTGCAATATCATTGCCAATTACTGTTGGTCCACCGGTGCCATTGTATGCACAAGGTAAGCCTGGTGTATGTGATCAGGGAGTAATGACCCAGGATGTAAGAGGAGGGTCCATAGTAACCCCTCGGTTAATGGCCCCAGGAGAGCAAGCGGTTGAAAAACCAAGGACCTGTATAGACCTTAGCCCAGTTGAAGCACCGTTGGAAGCAATGAGACAGGCAGGGCTGGGGGTGTTAACCCCACAAACAATAAGTACGAACGCTTCACAGTCGCCGATGATGCATGTGGGGAATATTTCACTGCAAGGTTTTACAGTACAACAGTTGAATGAGTGGTTAGAGAAGACCTTTACTACACAAAAGACTACAGTAAATGCAGTGGAAGCGGAAAGGTCAGAGAAAGATGATTACCTGAATTTTGTGAGACTGGGTGTGGAAGCTGCTGAATTGGTGGCGGAACAATGGGGGTAAACAGATTAGAGTCATACACAGAAGCAGAATTGAGATATCTGTGCCCTAAGATTACTAAAGAAGTAGGCAAGGTACATCAGAAATTAGCGAACCTGGCAGACAAATACAATATTGACATTGAAAATACTAAACACTTGAAAAGAAGTTACAGGCTAGACTTTGGGGCTCATTCTGAGCCCGGCGGGCGGCGGGAGCCGCCCGCCTGGAGGGAGCCGCCAAATGACCACACCGCGGTCAAAAGACCGCGGCGGCCATTCAGACATTTCCTCTCGGCCGGCGGGCGCTCTCCAAAAGAGCGCCCGCCGGCCCAGAGGAAATGCCCCTGCAACGAGGACGCCGGCTCAGAATTGAGCCGGCGTAGTTGCAGGGGTGCGACGGGTGCAGTTTGCACCCGTCGCGTATTTCAGTGTCTGCATTGCAGACACTGAAATACACTGTGGGGCCCTCTTACGGGGGCCCCTGCAGTGCCCATGCCATTGGCATGGGCACTGCAGGGGCCCCCAGGGGCCCCGCGGCACCCCCTACCGCCATCCTGTTCCTGGCGGGAGACCCGCCAGGAACAGGATGGCGGTAGGGGGTGTCAGAATCCCCATGGCGGCGGAGCGCGCTCCGCCGCCATGGAGGATTCCCCCGAGCAGCGGGAAGTCGGCGGGAGACCGCCGACTTTCCGCTTCTGACCGCGGCTGAACCGCCGCGGTCAGAATGCTCGTGGGAGCACCGCCAGCCTGTTGGCGGTGCTCCCGTGGTCGGTGGCCCTGGCGGCCACCGGCCGCCAGGGTCAGAATGACCCCCTTTGACTCAAAAGACTTTAACCACATGAGGTCTGCCGGAATGGAAGCGCATTTAAAAGAAATATTGCAAAGTGCGCAAATCTGGGGAGCATTAGAAAAATGGGAAGGCAGATGGGCTAAGAAAAGAGACAAGGAGAAAGGTGACAGCCCGGGTTCGAGTAAAGCTAAAGTCACACCAGATACAGAATCAGTGAAGATACTACCGATGAGAGAAACAGCTGGTGGGGTTCTAATTCATGTACCGTGGTCCAGGGGAGACATCCTATCTTTTACTAATGATCATCCCAGGTTGAGGGAGAAGCCGATCGAGTGGTACCAACAAACAGATAGGTTTGTGAAGCTTGCAAAGTGTCTCTGGGAAGACTTGAATACCCTGTTTGAGATCATTGTTCCGCCCGACTTATGGCTTGAGTGCAAAAGAGGGGTAGACTGGCCGACACAGGAGCCGGCAAGGGATAAGGTGACTGGAGAACCCTCTGAGGAGGTGATGAAGTATTATCACAAGGTGATTGAGTTCTTGAAGCAGAAAGTGTCGCCGAAAGTGACTGATTGGCAGAAAATTGACCGGACCTCACAGGAGTTTAAGGAATAGATACATGCGTACTATGAGAGGTTGTTGAAGGCATTCAAACATTACAGTGGTACTGAGACCATTGAGCCGAAAGACATGAACCATCTCGTGTTCAGATTTGTTGAAGGGCTGAGACCAGAGGTTAGTCAGATGATCAAGAATCATTTGATCTGTTGGCAAGCGAAGCCGATTGATGAGGTATTGCAGTATGCGAAATACTGTAGTGATGAGATTGAACTGAAGCAGAAAAAGTTGAAGGAGAAAGTGATGGTGATGCAGATAAGGGCAGCGCAGGCAGGAATGCAGGGAAATGGAATTCAACAGATGATACAGCAGCAACCGAAAGGGAATGGTGTGTTTCAGGCACAACCAAGAGGTCAAGGTCGAGGTTTTGTGAATCGCGGTCCAGACTTAAATACTGTTGTGGTTCAAAATGACATGAAAGGGATGAAAAAGATGTCACCATGTCACGCGTGCGGGGGTGTGGGGCATTGGAAGCGGGAATGCCCAAATGTGGTGCAGGATGGTGTCGTTCAACAAAGCACTAATGTCGGTACATTGCCAAATATGAGAGTTCCAAGATTGAAAAATCAAAACCCGAACTTTCAAAATAACATGGTCCAGATGCAAGGGTTACAACCCATGCAGCAAATGCCGCATGTCCAACCAGCGCAAATGCAGCATGTACAACAGCACGTTCCCATGGTACCTAGACAGCAAATGCAATTACCAATGGCTCCTTTGGGACAGCAACAGGTGATGCTTCCTCAGCAGGTCACAGGTCAAGTGATGAGTCAAAATAACACGGTACAGCAATTCCCATTGCGTGGTGAAGATGGAATGAATGAGGAATGGTCGGATGACAGTTCAGACAGTGAAGAGTGCAGGCTTGCAGCGTCCCTAGAGGTAGATCAGAGGGGACCCTATGTAGAGGGAAAGGTAATGGGTCACAAGGTTTCATTCTTGGTTCATACCGGAGCTACACGCTCCACGGTCAGGAGTGCAGAAATTCCGAAATTGCCACTTTCGGGGCGGACCATAAGAGTGGTCGGCGTGGCAAACCAGTACTTGACAAACGCGATTACAGATCCAGTACAAGTTGAGATTGGCAACTTCCAGGGACTGAATAAGTTTGTAGTCTGCGATTCAAGTCAAGTATCCCTACTGGGAAGAGACTTACTGTGCAAGACGAAGTGCTCGATTACCTGTTCCAATGATGGAATTGAGGTGCAGACAAACAGTGATGATGAAGGAGATGCTGGTCAGTTCGCAGAGTTATAGACAGAAACTGCAAATTAAGATTACCCTTTGATTACATTGTTCCCGATGCTTACAGTGATTGACTTACCTGCTGAGTTACAGGGAACAGTGACAGAGAGAGTGTGGGATTTGACAGGAAAAGAAGTGGGACTGATAAAAGGTGGAGAACCAGTTAAAGTACAAGTGAAGCCAAATGCAGTGTTTCCCCAGGTGCCGCAATATCACATGGCACAAGATGTTCTTATCCAGGTGGCACAAATAATTGCGGACTTTGTAAAGCAAGGAGTCCTGAAGGAAGTGTTGAGCAGCCCATGTAATTCACCAATAATGGGTCTGAAAAAGCCTTGTGGGAAGGTACGAATTGTGCAGGACCTGAGAAAAATAAATGAGATTGTGGTAAAATGTTGTCCCATAGTGCCCAACCCAGCAGTGATTATGTTTCAGGTCCCGTGTGATGCCGAATGGTTCACCGTTGTAGACCTGTCACAAGCTTTCTTTTCGATACCTCTTCATGAAGACAGCCAGTTTTTATTCAGTTTCAAATTCCTGGACAAGGTGTACAGTTGTTGCAGAATTCCTCAAGTGTTTTCTGAATCACTGTCCATCTTCAATCAGATATTGAAAAAGGACTTAGAATCCTTAGTACTGCCTTTCAATTTGACTTTAGTACAATACATTGACGATTTGCTGATTGCGTCCAGGACAAAAAATGACTGTAAATATGACACAATTGCTTTACTGAATCATTTGGGAAAGAACGGACATAAAGTGTCACCAAAGAAGTTGCAGAATTGTCAGAAGGAGGTGAAATACTTAGGACACTTGATTGAGAAAGGGTCTAGGAGAATATCGAAGGAAAGGGTGACTGCTATTTTGCAAATGAACCCTCCGACAACCAAGAGAGATGTCAGGATGTTTTTGGGAATGGTGGGCTACTGTCGCCAGTGGATACCCAACTTCCCAATTATCTCAAAACCCTTGATAAAGCTGACAGGCAAAGAGATTAAGGATGAACCGTACACCAGAACTCTATCCAAAGAGGAGCATGAGTCATTCATGGAATTGAGAGAGTGCATGTGCAGGGCACCAGCTTTGGGTATGCCTGATTACACTAAACCTTTTCTACTGTTTTGTCATGAACGTGATGCTTGTTCTTTGTCTGTCTTAAAACAGGTCCATGGAGGTGCAAACCGCCCTGTAGCATATTTTTCAGCTACCTTGGGCCCCTTCACAGCAGCATTTACCGGGTTGCTTGCGTGCCGTTGCAGCAGTTGGTCAAAGCCTGACGCAGTGTGAAGGCATAGTGATGGGACATCCCCTAACAGTGATGATTCTGCATTCAGTTGAGATTTTGTTGACTCGAACCAAAACCCAGCACATGACAAATGCCCGACTTACCAGATATGAGACAATTACATTGGGGTCACCTAATGTTTCACTGAAGCAATGTACTGTATTGAACCCGGCAACTCTACTTCCTGTTGAGAATATCGAGGTTAATAATGAAGAAGAAGTGGAGCATGATTGTCTTGAGGTAACAGAACTATGTACCAAGCCCCGACCTGATATTCAAGATACGCAGTTAAAGGAAAATGACTGCATTATGTTTGTTGATGGATCCTGTATGAGAGACTCAGTTGGAATGCTGAGAGCTGGTTACTCTGTATGTACCATAGCTGGTATCATAGAAGCTTCCTGGCTCGAGAGAGTGTATTCCGCACAAGTGGCAGAGCTAATTGCCCTTACTAAGGCATGCAACGCAGCTGAAAATCTGAGGGTTACTATCTATACTGACAGCAGATACGGATTTGGAATTGTACATGATTTTGGCCAATTGTGGTCGCAGAGAGGTTTCATGACCTCCTCTGGTTCCCCTGTGAAAAATGGCGAACAAATTAAGGATTTGTTACATGCGATTCAGTTACCTCTTGAAATTGCCGTGGTGAAACGCAATGCTCACGTTAAGTCACAAGACTTTGTGTCCATGGGAAACGGCTATGCAGATCAAGTCGCGAGGTTTTGCGCATTGAACTGTATATCATTCAAGGATCAGTGGGAATTGTTACCGCAAACTGAAAATGACACATGCCTGAACCTTGCATTAAGGGTGGTCGATACACTAATTGAGCTAAAAACACTACCGGGTTGTGCTAGCAAAGAAGCAAAACGCTCTTGGCAAAGGATGCAATGTGTACAGAGGGCTGATGACTTGTGGGTCTCAGAGGAAGGGAAATTAGTTTTGCCAAACAGTCTTCTGTCACAATTTGCAAGGCTCTATCATGGACAGGCTCACCTTGGGAGAGATGCAATGATCAGGTCATTCAAAATCGATTGGTTTAACCCAAGGTTCAGACATGCCGCAGAGGTTACTTGTTACAGGTGCATCATCTGTCAACAGATGAATGCCGGAAAAGGGACTGTGGTAACTTTGAGCCACATAGGGATAGCTGGTGGTCCATTTAGCAAGATGCAAATGGATTTCATTGAAATGCCTGCTTGTGGAGGATTGAAGTATGTGTTGGTGATTGTGTGCGTATTCAGCCACTGGATTGAAGCTTACCCCACACGTAGAAACGACAGTCTTACAGTTGCAAAGATGCTGCTTAGGGAACTAATACCCAGGTTCGGGTTTCCGGTCTCTATAGAATCAGATGGGGGCAGACACTTTGACAATGAGGTGATTAAGATCTTGTGTGCCGCATTAGACATTGAACAAAAGCTGCATTGTAGCTACCGCCCTGAAGCATCAGGACTAGTAGAGCAAATGAATGGTACCTTGAAATCGAGAATGGCGAAGATGTGCGCAGCTACCAATATGAAATGGCCAGATGCATTGCCCTTAGTGCTGATGTCAATGAGGAACACCCCTGACAAGAAGACAGGACTATCACCCCACGAGATCCTTATGGGTAGAGCTATGAGGCTGCCCGCAGTACCTGCAAATGCTCTTGTGAATATCACGGATGATATGGTGTTGGACTACTGCAAAGGTTTGGCTGATGTGATTTGCTCTTTTTCTTACCAGGTGGAAGCTAACACATTGCCACCGATCAGTGATCCAGGTCACACCCTGCAAGCCGGTGACTGGGTGGTTGTCAAGAAGCACGTGAGAAAGTCGTGTTTGGAGCCGCGCTGGAAGGGGCCATATCAAGTAATATTGACAACAACCACTGCTGTGAAATGTGCAGGCGTTCCGAATTGGATACATGCCAGTCACACAAAGAAGGTAACATGCCAGAGAAACAGACTGCAAAAGAAAGAAGCGTACCAGGTGAAATAATAACAGAAGAAACAGATACATCCCGAATAGAGGATATGAGTGAAGGAGAATTGCAAGGCGAACGCAGACTGAAAAGAAATAGATTCGCAAATAGAAGGTATGCAGGTCCTGAGTGGGCATATGCAACAACATCTGAATGGCAACAAGAATTCTTAGCGTTCTGTTGTGATCGAGAAGTACCAGGCCAATACTACGGTACCTGAAGTAATCCAAAGAAAAGACTTAGTTAAAAATCGAAAACTGAAAAACTAAAGAATAGAGACGTATAAATTACCGGATGCGACACTGATAACCTGATTTGACTTTGAGAACCTGATTGTGATAAGCTGCTAACCTGATTTGACAAAGGGATCCTAGAGTGAGCAAAAGAAAGAGACTTTTGCATCAAGAAAGAAAAAAAAAACGAGTTTTATATCGTCCTCAAGTTGATTATTGTTCTGCTATCTGATTCTTTACAGACATGGCTTATAATAGAGGTAGTAACAAGAAGGGTAAGGTGTGTGGTTGGTTGAGTGTTATATTAGGTATTGTGTGTGCAATAATAATTGTGGAAGTGATTGTGGGAATGCCGTGGTTGGATACGAAAGTGGCTAACAATGCTTCAAAATCTGAAACTACAACATTAACACCGTGGGAAAAGTTTGAACAGGATGCAAGACACTTGCATGAGGGAACTAACTCAAAGGGGGAACTTTCTACTAATGTCTTCTATCGCATATTGAATGAGTATGTTGAGACCATGGATGCGAAAAACTGTTATGTGTGCACAAAGATTCCTTCATCAGTGCAAGAGGGGGTCACCTACCATAGCTTGCCACTTACTTATGGGATAAATTGTAGTTTGCTACTAACAAGATTCTATAATCAAGAGCATGTGCAATACTTTTATTCAAATTTGGATGTTGTGTTTTCTTTTGTGCCTGTGATTGAGTTTCTGAACAAGCTAGCTAAGGAGCATAGTATAAAATTAGTGAGAAGTTTCTTTGAACCGATGCTTACATTTGGGACAGCTTATGCTGTGATTGAGTTTCTGAACAAGCTAGCTAAGGAGCATAGTATAAAATTAGTGAGAGGTTTCTTTGAACCGACGCATACATTTGGGACAGCTTATGCACACCGCAACAATCTGACTTGCTTATTGACACCTGTAGAGAAAAGCTTCTTAGATCACACTGATGATAGACGTAAAGCATTAAAAGAAAGATTAGAAAAGGGGCTAGAGAAACGCACATATGCAAATGATTATGCTTACACTGCAATAAAGACACAAGGCAAATTAGCTATAGATGCATTACATGTAGGAAGGCTTTGTATATACAGGCCGAAATCTGAACATGACACTTTATTTGTGGGAACGAGTGAATGCAGACATGTGTTTTTGTTTCAGAGTAAATGGACATTCATGTTAAATGGACAGGATCCAGCGATCCCTAAAACGTCTGAATTACAACATACTAGACAAAAACGAGAGACAGCGGCTGCTGTCGTTGGTGATATATTTGGAGCCATAATTCCTTCAGTAGGGGTTATCTTAAACTCCATAAAGATTCAAAAGTTGTCTACTATTGTGGATAACATGCTGACAAATTTTACAGGGGCTATACTCCTGATGGATACTGAACTTGCTGCGGAAAGAGCTATGACTCTTCAAAATCGGCTTGCTTTAGAAATTCTTTTAGCAAAAAGTGGGGGGGGCTGCAAGATGCTTAACGAGCAACATTGTTGCTCGTTTATACCAGATAATAGTAAAAAGATTAGAGGTATGCTTACTAACTTAACTAATGATAGTGCAGATCTGAAGGAATTGAAGGAACCTGGAGTGTGGGAGAAATTTGGAAAGGCAATTGCCAGAGTAGGGAGCTGGTTTAGCAATATTTGGAATGGGGTACTTGCAAAAATGTTAGGGGGTCTATTAATTGTTCTGTCCTGTCTAATAGGATTGTGGGGAGCATGCAAAATTAATGATAAAATCAAAAGAAATTGGACAAAGAGAAGCAAAAGGAAAGAGGAAAGTGAAAGGGAGAAAATGTTTAATGAAATTTGGGAGAGTTCACACAAGGGACAAGATGTTGAAATGCGCATTTTGCGTAAAGTGAAAAATTAAAGTGAAAGGTTAAAGGAAAGGTTTGTGATGACGACCGTCATCAGAGGAGAGACTGAGAGAGCGTAGCTTATATAATCTAAATTAACATGAAATGTTTATGAATTAAGGTGTGATGCTGCCATATAGAAACCATAATAATAGCAATTATACTTAGACGTGCGCTTGAATTGTGACCACGATGAGTGGCCACCAATGTATACATAGACTAACATTAATGATCAAAATGTTTATATTATGTTTAAATGAGTTTATACTAATGTTCGCGTTATTGAATCTATTGAAATCCTCATAGGGCTTAAATTAGCATGAGCCGAAGCTTAGTTGCCCTGGCTCTCATATTAAATGCATTTCTCTATTTTTCAGTGTGTTGACTCACAGGGGACATGACCCTGCTTGTTCTTTTTCTTCAAACTTGGAAGATGAATGTAACCATGTTAGATCTGTTCTCAACCATTTTCTCTCTTTCACAGAATAAATGTTAAAGTAGATTGAAACAATGTAGATTAATGTAATATACAAGGTCATTCAAACCGGTGAAGACAATGGAACTGCTGGCCAAAAGTTGTGCAAAGAATTACAAAAAGATGAAATCATACCGGACGTACCACCTCTGAAGACGTCAATTACGAAGACCAATCAAAAACTTGTAAATTAATATGGGGTGAAGAATTAGATTACCTAATACGTTTTATAATAGGTTAAAGATAGTGGGGTTTAGCAAATGTCCAATAGAATTTTGGGGGAATGAACAACGAAAAAGGGATAAAAACCCATGTCACGGGGAGTCCTTGGGAATTAGGTAGGGAATGCTATTGATTTTATCCAGAAACTCTGTCACTCTGGTGACTTGTTGGTTTACTTAAAACCATCCTTAAACCAATTTTTCACTTTACCTCTTTATGAGGGAAGTGCCCTTCTTGCCCTGGAGCTGAGTTCTGACTGATGGTGATTTGACTGATGTCCTGAAGACGAAGACTGAACCTGTGCGCTGACCCAAACTTTGGAGGGTAATTATGACAATGCGATTGTGATTTGTCTGTTTGCTTTTCCTTTCTAGGTACCAACTGCTTGCTTTTGACAGAGACCTTAGCTAGATGTTTTCCAAATCGGTGTTCTAAATTGTTTTGCATGAAGTCCAACATGCGAATGCTAATCAGTGGTTAGGTCAGGTATTCACCAAAACAGACGCAAATAGACAAATGACTGAGACTATGCTTTGTTGAACTGACGTATTCTTGACACTCTGCTAAACTGATCTATGTTCACGCCGTGTTACGTTCTGATGTTTGTGATTCTCGCTTTAATGAAAGCTTACCAAAGTTGCCATATTGTGACTATGCTATTATGTTTCTTGGTGTTGAGATTAACGCATTTGCTATTAGACTGTAACTAATAGGGAATAAAACTAATAACATTCTACTAAACTGGTGTGGTTATTCTTGGCTGAAAGGTCATGGTAGTGTCTTTGAATTGATTAATGACGTTGACTAAAGTGAAATGCATTGTCGTGATAAATATTGATGACATTATTGATGTATTGATTGATATATTGATTAGCTATCTCGTCCTAAGGTGTCTCTCAACTGGGTCAAAAGATTCATTGGCCTAAAACGAGTCCTAATGTGTAATAAATTATCATAGAGGGAAGCGTTAACACTAACATATCATCCTCTTTGGGAAAAGAATCTACTCAACCACCCTTCTTTCACCTATAGTGCTCCAAGATATCCAGCCCTCCTATATCACCACCTTCTCGCGATATTACTCAACTCCTATACAAGTACTATAAACTCCTCAACCGAATGTTAAAAACTGCTCATAGACTTCTAGCTGACCAACTACCACCTCCACCAACAGTCTAATTGATCACGCTCTCAAACACCGTTAGACAATGCAACGCCAAAAACACATAAAAAAAAAACATCAATAGTGGATCTATGAGCACTCAAGCCATCTACTAATGTACACCCGCCTCAACCAAATCCACACAGACCATCCACAAACCGAATTCGAAAGAGGAAACAAGGCATCTCACACTCCTCACTCAGGCTTTACAAATCACATATGCACTAATCCACTAGGTAAAATTAATACACTTTCCCACCTAATAATGGACACTTCCCTCTCCAAGCAAACCCTGCACATGAAAGTGACTCGTCATGCAGTGTGGAATGCACTACGACGGCTCCTCTATAACATAATTTTCGTGCTTTACTTGAGCCAATTCACATCATGTATTCCCAGCTACTTCACTCTCTTTACACACTTGCATTAAACTATAATCCTCTCTAAACCACCACTGAACTTGAACCCCCTGCCATCATTGCTCACCATCATCCGCACCTAAACTGTCTACTTATTAAAACACAATCAGTGATCAAGTGTAGACAAAATCTCTTTCATCTATTAACTGACTCAAGGCCTGACCTATTTTCCCCCTGAAACTGGACTGGGAGAAAGCATGTCACCATTATTCGATGAGGTAATTCTACTGCGTTACTGAATTGTTAAGGGAAAACTGGATTAATCAAC
Source organism: Pleurodeles waltl (assembly GCF_031143425.1). NCBI lineage: Eukaryota > Metazoa > Chordata > Amphibia > Caudata > Salamandridae > Pleurodeles > Pleurodeles waltl. The sequence continues at coordinate 488,905,231 of NC_090448.1, forward strand.
TGCAAAAAGAAAAAGCTTAAGACATGCAACTGACAGGCTGCGAATCATTGCTAATAAGATGCACTCCAGCTCCTAGCTTCTCCACTGTGTTCCTACTGACAGAAAACCGCAAAGCAACGGAGCCTTCACAGATACCCTCACTGAAGCCATATTACATACATCCTCCAAATCTGCTAGCCTGTACAGTCTCCGAAACACATATCTGGTTCAACAGATCTACAATTCCTCAATCAAAAAAGTAACATAAGTTTGGGCACTTACAAACTCTATCAACTTTCCTCAAAACTTACAAATAAGGCAGGACATAGGCTAGACGTTGTTTTCAAATACCTAGAAACAGTCACAATCCTAATTATTAATCCCATTCCCTGGAGCAACCACGACCTCATTTCTTTCAGATGAAAAAAGAATGTGTCAGTACTGAGTCATGAAGACTGTACTGTGACTTACTGTTAGGGTGATATGAATAACGTTTTTGGTTGATGATTGTTTGATAAAGATGGGCAATGAAATGGATGTGAAAATGATGCTTATTGGGTTAGCAACAACTGTATATATCAGTGTGTAATCTTTGTTCCAGGAAGCTAGCTTTGTGATTTTAGGTTCTGGCCGCTGGTTAGGGGTTACACTTCCTTTAAGGTCGCTCAGTGGGTGAATGCTTCTGCAAAAGAGATCAGTCCAAAACTTGCGGTAGACAGTTCCAGTCCAGGGAAAACACTCATCAGATTAATATACTCTCTAAAGTAAAGTCTCTGTATAACCTGCAGCACACAAGTTAAATCGATTCCCTTCCATGCGACTACCATGCACAGAATAAGTACCATTGTGTTTGGCAATGAAAACATTTTTCTTTACAATGATGTGTGTGCTATATAAAGTACAGTATTTATTGTTTTTTTTTTTTAATAATCTGTCCTACTGGATAAATCTATTGCCTAGTAGATTTTCACACCCAAAAACTGAGTCAGACAGACCGTATACTAAAAAGAACTACAATGGGACTCGACTACCAAGCCAATAGTAAGCAGGACCAATACTGGCAAAAAAGCCTGACCTACAAAGACCGCCTAAATGACTACAAAGGCAAGCCTTTCAGTGGTAGCTGTAGTACTATTTCAGCAACTTTTGGCTTGCTAGAGAAGAGAACATGTATTTAACAGATCTGTACATCCTAACACTGCAGAGTGCTCATATTTGACTGGATGACATAATTAAAGCGCCTTGAGGCTGTTCACGTGCATGTGAGAGTTTCTTCATTCCGGTCCGTTGTCAGAGGCAACTTGATCATCAGTAATAATAGCAGTCTCAAAACAGGGAAGGAGGCCAGGAAATTGATAATCATTTGGATGTCTCCCTGCCGCTGCCAGGAGACCTCCAAACCCCCCGCATATCAGCACGGCATGCGCTAAGAGATTCCGATGGGGAAGAGGATGTTGGCTGGGTGGCATGAAACCACATGTAACTCCAAATTCCGTCGGGGTTAATACATACATTTACCACCTGCTTTAGGCAGGTGGTAAATACATAAAGCGACCTTTATCTGGGATGGGAATGGAGGGAGATCAATGTGGGAAGTAGGATTGGAAAGGTGCAGATAAGGGCATTGAATGCTCCTGTTTACCACAAAAAAAACAAATCGGGATAAGGCTTGGCTGCTGCTACAGCCGAAACTGCACGTATTTTTATGCATGTATTTTTACCGGCCAAAGTTACAAGCCGTAAAATCGAGTCTGGAGCTCCAACACACTGGAAAAAACGGCTACAGCAACAACAGTACACTCACGATCACTGGCGGATGGAATTCCTTATACAGTAGTTCCACTAATAGAAGAAGGAGTCTGAATTGCTGTACCATCTTGAGTGATCTCCCTAGATATATAGCAGTAAGAGAATTGTTCAGTGGACAGTGCAAGATGAAAAAACATCCCTTCAACAATGTTTGCTGCTCAACTCTGGTAGCTGGACGATCCAGGAAATCAGTCATCGCTTGTTCTACGGCTGGAGAAGCCTCTACACCGAGGGAAACATCTCGTTCTATCTACTTAATACAGTACCTACGAATACAGCTATCACTACCCGCCCATCTAGGACTCGAATACAAATAGGAGGAATTCCATGAGAAGATTTCTAGTAGCTTTAAGTACCATTACTAGCCGATATCTCTGAATGGGCCTCAACTGATTACACGTTAGACTCCTCGAAATGGGAAATAACTGCGGGCACGGAATGATCATACAATATTCCCTATTCGGAGGGTTTTCATGCACACATTTACTGCCTGATGTGAGCAGGTGGTAAATGTGTGCAGGGACTTCTGTGTGGACAGGTACAGGGGGGCAGGTAGAGGGACCAGGGGAACATGGACGTCATTTAGGGGTCGCAGCTGCGACCCCAGCTTGCCCCTTGCGACCCCTGGCACTGCCCCTGCGACCCCTGGCCTCCAAGGTGGGAAAATCAGTGCCAGGAACACAGGGGCAACTCGTCCTTACGGACGTTGCTTGAGGCTCCACTTCCTTGTTTTCAATCAGTTTTTTAATTATACTAATAGTGAATAATTTAATATTCATTATTAGTGTAATAAAAATGAACTACAGTTAGCTGGAATATGACACTCCTTGGTAGCTAAGGTAAGTAAAAACACGTTTACATGTATGTTGTGTGCATACTTGTGGATGAGTGTGCGTCTATAAATGAGAGTGTGTGAGTGAATGTGTATGTGTAAGCATGTGTGTGTGTGTGAAAGTAAAGATAAAATGTTGCGTGATATCACTTCCGCTACCCCTGGCATTTTGGTGAATTGACGTCCATGTAGGGGAGGGAAAGGGAAAGATAGTTCTGGAAGGTGGCTGCACTGCTTTTCCTCTTACTGCCAGAGAAAAAAGTTTGGCTGTTGTTGCAGCCAAAGTCTTAAGCGATTTCCCCAACAGGAAAAATTGGCTTCGGTGTTCCTGCACTGGAAAACCCAGGTTCAAGAACACAGCCATTCATGATCAGGCGTAGCAGAGTTCAATAGGGTAGTTACGCTCTGCCCGACTGATAATCAGGGCTGTAACTGGTACATGTGTTGGACATTAGAAGATGCAAACCTTTCTACTTTAACTAGAAAAGTATGCGTAAGCCTTTGCAGAGAAAGGCAAAAGGAACGCAGTCAAACCAACCTGCGAACCTAGACTCACAGAGACCGTACATGTGGTTCAATGCTGAACTGTCACTAGATCAGATGAATTTACAAATTCACAAATGCTCCCAATACGTTCATGGTTTTTATTAACATAAAGGGGTTGCAGGTTTTTGCTACCTCACTGCCCATCTTGTGGATGTGTTCTTCTAAGATTGTGCCTCCGTTCGGTTGGCGGCATGACAAGTTTTGGAAATCGTCTTATACAAAGTGTAAATGAGCATAGCCTTTTGTCCCATGTATCTGAGGGTTAATGTATGCCATTTCCCTCTACAAAGCACAACCCTCACCTTGTAAGACTAGTCTGTAGGATGCTTTATCAATTGGGGCTCAGCATCTAGTATTTGTTTTCTTTGAAATGACAGGGTACAAGCAAGGTTTGTACCAAATCTTTGTGGTCTTCTGGCGCATGCATTGCTGAACTGAGACTGTGTATCTCTGGTTGGGCCTCAACAATACATTCAAGACCAGAATGCACTCTCTCTTGGGAAGTCTTCACCTGAGATAAGCCAAATATATACAATGATGGCATTTAACTGGAAAACCAGTGTACAACCTGAAGCTCAGTGGTTTGAAGCCCAACACAACCATTCATTCTCCCATGCTTGAAATAATAATGTATATTTAAATTGGATATTAGCCTACTCCGTTTGGAAGAAGAGTACAATGTCTACAGTGTTTGGAATGTTAATCACGCTGTATTCCTGGATGAGGTGCGGCTTCTAGGAACGTCAGTTGGAGTTGAGCTGGCAACAGGGACACTACACTTTAGCTATTGCATAAATAAAGGTCTGTCTCACCACTATGGAGAGTTGTTCTTCATAACCATTTGGTGACAACCTGCCCGCAGCTCTACGCATCAGACAAGGTTGTGAAGGCAGACCATCATGTTTTGCTGTCTAAAATCGAGGGTCCCTCAGAGACATGTTTTGATGGTATTGGTAGAACTTGTTTGAGTAGCCAGTATTTGAAAACAAGGGATGGGGGTTATCAGTGTGCAATAGTGAATACTAGATCTTTGTAGCAGCACCTCTATTTGTTGTGTTTAGAAAGTACCTGTCCCAGGGCATCTGTTCATCCAAGACATCTTGCATCCTAGTGTATCACAGCAGATCTAATCTTCGTCTATTGGCACTGTGCATGCAGTGTGAGTCTTCTGATGTGAGCCCTATTCTGAAAGGATACTTTTGCCTAGTTTGGCAATCCCATCTACTACTGGCCACATATATTCTGAATCCCTAGAGACAGCTTCACAAGGTACACAATATTGTTGATAATGCAAAAGTGACCAACAAACATCTGCACGTCAAAGGTAGGCTGGAGAAATTAGGTACTCTTAAAAAGACAGGAACAATTTAATGATATTGTCCGAGCACATTAATGGAAGAGGCTTGTTAATAGTGCTTTTGGATGTGACATTGGATTTGCGCGCAGGCAGCACTGGTTTAAGGCACCTTCATTTTATAATAAGCATATTAACATAATGATGGGTTCTTTGACGTGTATGCTGCCCCCATGTTTTCAAGTGCAACCCGGTCCACTGGAGACCACTGAGGTTGAGATCTTTTAAAAATTTATAGATGCTTTTGATGACCAAGAGTTTAGATAAATAAGGAAGAAAGCACTATTTGTATGCACATTAGGTAAAGATGCACAACATAAGTTTTGACTACAGCTGTTGGGAGCCAATCCGTGATTATTTATGTAACATATGTTGAGATGAAAAAGAGATTAGAGACATGTTCTGCCATAACAGCCAAAATTGGAAATACTCTGCACAAGTTGCGCACATAGCCTCAGAGGACACAGATAAAAGTCGACGAGTTTATAGTCTGTCAATGAAACTAATTCAGGACCAATCAATACTCCAGTGTGCATGTAAAACAATGCAAACAAGACCGTGGGCAGCAAGGAAAGCTATGTTGCAAGGTGCAATAGCTACATCAACAATTGTTAATTGATCTTATCTGTGTATGCAGGAAATGGAAATGTTGGAAACAAAACGGTCTAGTGAAGTAAACCTAGTTAAAACTTGAGCATTATATGAGACAACAATAGTATCAAGTCAAATAGTGCACAGGAAAGAAGATTGGAAGAGGTTGCCAAAGGTGTGAGGGTTACCATGGCTCAAAAACCAAAACCTGATATGGTCTGAAATGAGACTGCAAGAAATGTAGGAGTCATTATCCTAAGTCCATGTGTAAGGAAGGTTGTACAGGTAAAGTTGCTATGGAAAATAAGGCAGCTAAAGAAGAGAACGTCGAAAGTTTTCATGTGCAGGTGACAGGAGCCAACCACAAGGGAGCAAATAGAGAACTGAAGCAATGTTTCAGATAAAGGAGTATGAGGTACATTTAATGGTGCAATTGGGTTCTATATATCCATCACAAAATATATTTGAGGATATATAGCCAAGAGGTAATAGACATCTCGGGTTATTTTCGGACAGACATCAAATTTAAAACCAGAACTAGTCAAATCAATGTGTTTATAGCAAGGCAGAGTCCTTAGATTTTGGTGGGAATTCAGCAATAAGACTTGCACATTATAATTGGCATCAGGCCAAGTGATTATGTTTTAGAGAGTATATATGATGGAGTTACAACAGTATTTGATGGGAGACTGTAGTGGCGGCGCAGAGGCAAAATGAAGCTGTTTTCCAGGAAAACAGTGATAAATAACGAGGTATATTTTCTTCTTTAAAAAGGTCAAGGAAACTGAAAGAGCCACGGCTATGGTTGATACCTAATTAGAGGTTGAGAACAACTGCCTCCCACTAGGAAAACAAAAGGAAACATTCGAACAGAATTGGAACATGATCGCATCAGAAAGAGAGAACTTTCCGATGCAATCATATTCTATCAAACATTAAAGACATACACTACAGAGACCTCACAGGTCTAAGGGGGTACTCTCGTGAAATATAACTGAAAGTAGGAGCAGTACCCATTAGCCAAAAGACGAGAAGAGCATCAGAGTTAATTAAGAATGAGGTTAGAAATATGTCAGCAGTTATGGTGCAGTAGGGTGTCATTGAGCATGTAGAAGCCTACAGTACCAATGTTAATTAGGAATTGGGTTAGGAAAATACTAAAACAATATGGCGCAAGACAGTAACATTCAGCATGTAGAAGACTCAGACTTGTTACAACAATGAGTTATTACCAGAAAGGCTTATGGTAAGCTTAGGTTCAGTGTGGACTGCCACAGTCTCAAACAAACCTGAGTTTGGATAGTTTTCCCCTACCTAATATTAACAAGATGGTGTTGTTAATGAAAAACACAAGATATTTTTCGAAGTGTAAATATAAAAAGTGCTGACCATCAGATTCAGTTACATGAGAAGTCAAAACCACTTGCAGCATTCATCATTACGATTTAGGGTGTTTATCAGGTTTTCTTGTGGCCTAGCATTGGCTCCAAGGTTTTTTCAGAGAATGATTCAGTATATGTTTAAATATGAAATGCAGACATAGTTTTTTCAAGATGAAATCCTGGTGTTTGAAAAGGCTATGGAGAAACACAGTTGTTAGACCCGGCATCCTTGGCGTGGTTCCCCCTGACATTTTGCCTTCAGACCGCCTGTTTTTGCTGACTTCGATTTTGCTAGCCTTAGGATTCTGCTCTCTTTACCAGTGCTAAAGTGCTCTTTCCCCAAAACATGATAACATTGGTATGTACCAAAATGGCATATTGATAGCACTTATAAGTCCTTAGTAAAGTGCTGTACAAGTGCCCAGGGCCTGTAAATGAAATGCTACGAGTGGACCTGTAGCACTCATTTTGCCACCTATTTGGGGAGCTCTTTAAACATGTCTCAGACCTGCCATTGCACAGCCTGTGTGTGCAGTTCTAACCTGCCATTTTTACCTGGCAAAATAATCTTTTTGCCAGGTCCAAACCTTTCCTTTTTGAATTCTCAGGGACACAAAAGATCTCCAACCATCTTGCTACTACACCTGGTCTCTGTCATCTGTGAGTCTACCTAGCCAAGTAGTGCCACCCCTGTCCTAGACCCTTGTAAGTGGGACTAACAAGCTTCCCAGTAGAACCATTGCATCTTCTCTGCTGAGTGGCGCATTCCCCGAGCAGAACCAGTGATTCTCCTCAGCTGAGCAATGCATCCTTGAGCAGGACCTCCGCTTCACCACTACTGTGTGGATTGGACCCAGCACAGAAAACTTGCATTGCTGCTGCATACCGCATCTTGGGTTTGACGCATCGCCTTCAGAACCGCCACAGCACAATGCTTCCCCACGGTAGGCCCTCACATCCCTTTTCGATGGTACCCCTAGATGACAACGGCAAAGCTCTGCATCGCAGCTTCACCTGCTCATCATAACAGGTGCATTGCCTCGGCTGCGCAATGCAAGGCAAGCCCCATCAATGGGATACTCAATGTCAAAACAACATGACCTCGCACCACAGCCTTGCCGCATCTCGGAACCAACATATCGCATTGCCTGCGTGACACATCTTCAATTCTGATCCACACAACACTCAGCAGTCAGGATTAAGGCACTTTGTTCAGCAGGCCTAACATGGTCCCTGTAATTTGCTCATGCTCCATTGCGGTTGGTCTGAACTTTTGACTTTGTCCTGGTCTGGCGTGACCAGAAATCCCCAGTTGAAGCTCTTTGCTTTTAGGCGCAAAACTAGTTTATTCTTTAAACCATTATAACTCAAGTTGTACTGATTGGATACTTGTCATTTTGGTCTTGGTTTCTTCAATTAAGTTCTAGTATTCTAACCTGGAGTGGGATTATTTTTGTGTGTTGTTTTCACTGTTTTACTGTTTGAAGTGTTGCACAAACATTTTACACATTGCCTTCAAGTTAAGGCCATCCTCATGCACGCTGTAAACCCTTCAGTGGGATTACCTAAATACACTGGGCACTTCACCATGCCAGGGTATTCCAATCACCTGTGGAATTCCAATGGGTTCCATCTTGTCCCCGTCATCCTCAATCTCCAACTGGAACTCCTTGGGGCTCTACCCACAGATACTTACTTACTTATGCCTACTACCCCTCCTGGGGTATAGGCTATTAACTAGAACTTTCCAGCCCCCTCTGTTCTGGGCTTTCCTTTCATTCTGACTCCAGGTGTAACCCATCTCCTTGCAGTGAGTCTCAATGCCTCTTTGCCAGGTGTTTCTTAGCCTTATTCTTTTCCTTTTCCCTTTAGGGTTCCAGGTAAGGGACGTGGGTTTGTGGAGGGTGTGACCTATCCAGTCTCAGCATCATGATTACTTCATGAGCAGTGAGGTGGAAAGTCTGTTGACAAAAGTGGTTGTAGCTGATTGCATTTGACCAGCGGTGATGAAGGTCTGGAATTTGTGGGGGTGGTCACTGTTGTCCTCAAAGTTTATGCTCCATACAGAAGGACTGATTTTACATTGGTATTAAAAAGCCTAATCTTGGTTTGCAGCGTTAGGTCCTTGGAGCGCCAGATTTTCTTTACCTTAATAAAGGCAGACCTTGCTTTGCAGATTCGCTTGATGTAATCGTCTGTGCCACCCTGCTTGTCTATGACACTGCCCAGGTAGGTGAAGGCTTCAACCTCTTTCAGTGCATCACCTGCAAGAGTGACTGCAGTTGTGCTGGCCATGTTAGCCTTCAGTTTTTCCACTGTGAGTGTTGAGGCCAAACTGTGCTGATGTGGCTGCCATCTTGTTGGTCTTCTCTTGCATCTGGAGATGGGTATGGGAGAGTAGGGCCGGGTCGCCTGCAAATTCAAGGTCGTCAAGTTGCATCCAAGGTGTCCACTGCATTACCATTTCAGTCTATGGCCATCAGTAAGAGAAAGAGGAAGAGCAAACAATCCTGGCAGACTCTGGTCCTCACTTAGAAGACTTCCGTGAGCTGTTGTGCATGGGCTATGTTGCAAGTCATTCCCTTGTAAGAGTTCCTGATTATTCTTATGACTTTATCTGGCACAGTGTACTGGTGGAGAAGATTCCAAAGGGTCTCTCTGTCCATGGTGCTGAATGCCTTCTCATAGTCGATGAAGTTGACATGGGGGAGGGAGTTCTATTCCATCCACTGCTCAGTGATGATTTGTAGTGTTGTCAACTAGTCTGTAAAGGATCTATCTTTGTGGAAGCTAGCTTGCTGATCTCACAACAGAGCATCAACTTGTTCCTTCATTCTATTCAGGATGTTTCTGTTGAACGCTTTGCCTGGGGTTCACAGAAGAGTTATCCCTCTGTAGTTTGCACAGTTATTTAGGTCACCTTTCTTGGAAATCTTGATGAGATATCCCTCTTTCTAGTCTGACAGCACTTTTTCCTCTTCCCAGATCCTTCTAAACATTGGGTAGTGCATGTAGACTGATGTTTCAATGTCTGCCTTTAGTGCCTCTGCAGCAGTGTTGTTCGGTCCTGCTACCTTCCCATTTCTCAGATGTTTGATATCTTGCAGTATTTCTTCCTTGGTTGGTCTTCTGCAGTCTATTGGCAAGTCCTTGTCAGCTGGTTGTATGTCCGGTGGAGACTGAGACACAGGCTTGTTCAGCAGTTCTTCTAAGTGCTCCACCCATCTTCGTTGTTGTCCTTCGTTACACATGATTGTCTTCCTAGCTTGATCTTTAACAGGTCTTTCTGACTTGCTGTATCTGCCGGAGGGTTTCCTTATTATGCTGCAGAGTTCTTTCAAGTTTTCATGGCTTGCAGCTCCCTGGGCTTCTGTGGCATGACCGTCGACTAATATTTGCTTGTCTGCTATCAAGCGGCTCTTTACCTCCTTGTTGGTTTTGGTGTATTAGCCTTGAGCTTTTGCTTTTTCTGCTCTTGTTTCTCTCATGTTTAGCGCAGCTTTCTTTTTCTTTCTCTCTAGGACTTTGTGAAGTCTCAGTAGACAGCCATTCTTTATGTTGGTGTTTCTTGGAACCAAGTACCTGCAAGCAGGCTGATGTCACTATTTCTCTGATCTTCTCCCACTGACTTTCAACTGGGTCTCTGATGTCCTCTAGGTCTTGCAGGACCTCAAACTTGTTACTGAGGGTGATTGAGTATTCACTCCATTTATGTGCATCTTTGAGGTGGGTGGTATTATATCACTGGCATTAGTTTGTCAGTCCCATCTATGCTTTCTTCAGCTTCAGCTTTAGTCTAGCCACAATGCCACTTCCGCTACTTTCATCAGTCTCATATCCTGCAGGTACGTCCAGAACTACTTAGCAATGCAAACAGGTCGATCTGATTCTCTGTTGAATGGTCTGATGAAATCCATGTTGTCTTGTGTATTCTTTTGTGTGGGAATCCACTACCGCCTGTCACCAGACTGTTCAGGGCACAGACAGCTGCAAGCCTTTCATCATGCTCATGCATGTTGCTGAGGCCATGGTTTCCCATGAATTCTTCGTACCCAGTGTTGTCGCTTCCAATCTTGGCCTCGAGGTTCCCCATCAGTATGGTGATGTCTCTCTCAAGGTATTTCTCCGGATTGGCTGGAGTTTGTTGTAAAATTGTTATTTTTCTCTTCTTTGCGGTCATTTGTAGGTGCATAGCACTGGTTGAAATTCATGTTAATCTTTTTTTTCTTTGTGCGGAATGTCACTGTGATGATTCTGGGACCGTGGGCTTCATATCCAATCAGAGTTCTGTTGCTGCTGGCATAAGCATCAGTGGTGCTCACTGAGTATGTGGGGCATTCTCTTTCTCAAGTCCAGAATCCAGCAGGGTTCCTCCTGGAGTCTGTCTTTACTGTCCGGACTGTGTTCATCTGGTGTAGCTGATGCCAAGCAGGGCAAGCTTGTATTTTTTATCTCCGCTGCCACTTGGGCTGTCTTCCTTGTCTTGTACATGGTCTTCACCTTCCATGTCCCGATGGTGATGGTCTTGGTCAGAAGCAGATGGATCAGCTTTGTTGCTTCCAGGGATCTCAGACTTTCACTGCATAGCTGTATATGAACAACAGTTCTCACTCTCTAAGGCCAAGATGTCTTTTGGTTGACGTTTCTTTAGCTAGCATTTTTTTACATGGTGGAGTAGCTAGCCCCGCGCATAACCCTCTTCCTTTTGCAGCTGGGCTTTCAACCGGCCATGGTGGAGTTACTCACAGATAACAAGATAAAAATTCAGCAATATGCTGACAATACATGACCATCTCCTTTGTTTCAGACATCCCAAACCCATAACACCGCCTGTATTTTATCCAGGCTTGGACGTCCAGGATCTATCTCAAACCTAGCTCCATCAAAACAACATTCCTGCTAGATTTAATCCATATCTGGATCAACAACATGAACAGGGAGAGATTCACACCCCAACTGCCACACAATGCCAATTCCTTATTGTAAGAAACTGGGTTGATGGTCGACAGGAGTGTGTGCCCTGATCAAGCAGTAACCAAAATTATTCTCAGTCAGAGAGTCACAAGCAACCCTAAAATTAACCTGTGCTCAACCCTCGGCTAGCTTGGCACAGCACAGTCAGGCTAAACTCAGAGGCAGTGTGTAAAGTATTGGTGCAACACTTCAAACAGTAACACAGTGAAATCACACCACAAAAAGATTTGATACCAGCTTAGAAAAAAAGAGTAACATTTAATAAATAATAGAAGACCAAAATGACAAAAATCCAATCAGGAGATCCAGAGTTATGAATTTGTAAAGATGTTTGTGAAAATAGCACCAAAAAGCACCAACTAGGGAAATCTGGTCGCGCTGGAACAAGTTAGTGTCATGCTTTCAGGTTGACCGCAATGGAGTGCAGGTTGGCTAGACTCTCCAGGATGGACCTGCTGAAGTCTACATGCTCAAATTGTGTCAAGAGTCCTGTTCATGTTGGGAAAGGCCAAGAGGAGCTGGGAGAGCATTGCGGGAGGCTATCGGCGTAGCACTAAGAGCCGGCCAGTGTTGCGGGCTGCTGGAGCTTTGCGTCAGCAGTCTCCCGTTAAAGGTCGATGCTAGAGCGCGATGAATTGCAGTGTGAGAGGCGAGGTCTCAGTGTGAACAGGCCAGTTTGTGGACATGAAGAGCCCCAAGGCTTGAATTCAGCTCCCTTGAGCCACAAAGCAGTCCAAGATCTGAGAGGCATCATTTGAGGGTCAGGAACTCGCTGCATCTCGGTCCAGCAGCTGTTGCAGGGTGTTGAGGCTTAGATTAGGAGGTCAGCAGACTAGCCCTTGAATTCACCCAGGTGCCCAGGGATCAAGAGTGAAGTTGCAGGTTTAGTCTCTCCTCACCCAGGCATCACCATGATGACATTCTACTGGCTCCCCTTACAGGCTTGTGCAATCCTGAAAAACAGCTGCATCATCTACAAAGCCATTACGACTGGCACCACTGCCTACATGGCTAACAAGATCAACATCCCTGTTATTTCTCAGGACACCCACAGCCAGGACACAATCAGACCGGAGGCAAGAAGAAAAAAGAAATAAAACATGGTAACCTAACCTATGGAAATAGGAAAAGGAACAATATCCCAGTATCCTTCGGGAATGCTACAACTCTGCTCCTTCTGAGGAAAGAGCTGAAGACTCGCTCTTTTAAAGAACCCTGAATCATGATGCAGCAACAGTTGACACACCAGCTACCTACCACACATTAACAGTGTCTTAGCCTTTGACCCTGTGAGGCACTAAGCTGTCTTTGAGCTAGGTTTGTGCTCCGTAAACTCAGACATACATACATGTGTACACACATACAATAGCACAATGTCTCTTGGGATCTACTTGATGTGTAAGAACATCATTTTATTAAACATGTACATTGTAGAAAGCACATATACTAGGTTGGGAGACCAATGCAATTTTGCCACAGATATTACAACTCCTGGAGTCTGGATCGCCACCCAGCAGTAATCATCAAGTCATCACTATCTCCCCATCCTCAGTTTACATAGTCTTCAAATGAATCTAGTATGCCCACCCACGCTGCAATACCGTCTTAGGCCTTGACATTTGTCCTGGATTGTCTGATGGTTTGCTCCTCAGCTACCGCCCATTCCAGTACATCCTTGACTCACTCACTGGGTTGCTTCACTATTCCAAACAAGCACCGCTGAGGTGTAGCCGGGAGCAGGAATCCTGCTGCAGCTTCAATCTACGATATAACCTCCTCCCAGTTACCTCCTGCAGACCCATGTCGAGTAGAAATGAGATGGCTCCTTCTCCGCATCTAGGACAACGGGCCTCCTGCAGTGGGTAAACCTTGCTAAGGACATAAGGTGTAATATATGTTTGATGGAGGTAATTGAGATGTATAAGCTTGAACCTGTTGTTGCTGGAGACCCTCCAGACCAGTGAGCACGCCAGCTCCCAATTCTCATTCGAGAGAGGCTCTGCCAGCTCTCTTTCAGACTTATCTGGCGCGCAGCAGGGGCTTGGCGCACTATCCCTTGATTGCTTTACATAGTGGTGTAATTAGTTGCCTCCTGTTAGACCTGACAGCCTTAGGGTAGTCACCCCTAACTTTTTGCCTGCCTCCCTCCTCGTTTTGGATACTGTTTTGCTGGTTTTTAGACTCTGCGCACTTTACCACTGCTAACCAGTGATAAAGTGTATATGCTCTCTCTCTGTAAACCTGGTAACTTTGGATCATACCTGATTGAACTATTTAATCTACTTATAAGTCCCCAGTCATGTGCACTCCAGGTGCCTAGGGCATATAGATTAAATGCTACTAGTGGACCTGCAGCACGGATTGTGCCACCCACTTAAGTAGCCCCTTTCCCTTGTCTCAGGCCTACCATTGCTAGGCCTGGGTGTGCCGTTTCACTGCCACCTCGACTTGGCATTTAAAAGTACTTGCCAAGCCTAGAACTCCCCTTTTTCTGCATATAAGTCACCCTTAATGTGTGCCCTGGGTATCCCCTAGAGCAGGGTGCTGTGTAGGTAAAAGGCAGGACATGTACCTGTGTAGTTATATGTCCTGGTAGTGTAAAACTCCTAAATTCGTTTTTGCACTACTGGGAGACCTGCTCCCTTCATAGGCTAACATTGGGGCTGCCCTCATACACTGTTGAAGTGGCAGCTGCTGATCTGAAAGGAGCAGGGAGGTCATATTTAGTATGGCCAGAATGGTAATACAAAATCCTACTGACTGGTGAAGTCGGATTTAATATTACTATTCTAGAAATGCCACTTTTAGAAAGTGAGCATTTCTTTGCACTTAAATCCTTCTGTGCCTTACAATCCACGTCTGGCTAGGTTTAGTTGACAGCTCCTTGTGCATTCACTCAGACACACCCCAAACACAGGGTACTCAGCCTCACTTGCATACATCTGCATTTTGAATGGGTCTTCCTGGGCTGGGAGGGTGGAGGGCCTGCCCTCACACAAAGGACTGCCACACCCCCTACTGGGACCCTGGCAGACAGGATTGAACTGAAAGGGGACCTGGTGCACTTCTTAGCCTCTCTTTGGAGTCTCCCCCACTTCAAAGGCACATTTGGGTATAAAACAGGGCCTCTGCCCTACCTCATCAGACACTTGCTGGAGAAGAAACCGGAACCAGAAACTACATCCTGCCAAGAAGAACTGCCTGGCTGCTCAAAGGACTCACCTGTCTGCTTTCTCCAAAGGACTGCTGTCTTGCTGTTGCCCTGCTGCCTTGCTGAACTCTTGTCTGGCTGTGAAAGTGCTCTCCAAGGGCTTGGATAGAGCTTGCCTCCTGTTCCTTGAAGTCTCAGGACCAAAAAGACTTCTTCCTTTCACTTGGACGCTCCGTGCGCCGAAAATTTCGACGCACAGCTTATTTCGCGGCGAGAAAAACGCCGCACACCGACGCTGATCGACGCGACGCCCTCGGGACGATCGAGACTTCGACGCACAACCTCGCAAGGACAAAGCCGCTCGACTTTCCAGGAGAAATCGACGCGCCGCCCACCGTGAGTGCGAAACTTTGACGCACGGCCTCGCAAGGACAACGCCGCCCGACTTCCAAGGAGAAATCGACGCGACGCCTGCCGTGAGACCAAACTTTCGACGCACGGCCTCGCAAGGACAACGCCGCCCGACTTTCAAGGAGAAATCGACGCGACGCCTACCGTGAGATCGAAACTTCGACGCGCAGCCCCGCAGAACGACGCGCAGCCGGAAAACAAGCAGGAGAATCCACGCAAAGACCCGGGACATCTGGTAATCCCCGCGATCCACAAAAAGAGACTGTCTGCGCGCCGGAAAACGACGCCCGACTTCCCCGCGTGGAAAAGACCGACGCAAGTCTGTGTGTGCTGAGGAGAAATCGACGCACACACCCCTTTTTCCACGCATCTCTTCTCCTGTGGCCCTCTGAGGAGATTTTCCACCAGAAACCAGGTACTTTGTGCTTGAAAGACACTGTATTGCATTCTAAAGACTTAAGACACTTTATATCACTTTCCTGTGATATTTCTACAATTATCCAGATAAATATTCTATATTTTTCTAAACACTGTGTGGTGTATTTTTTGTGGTGTTATACTATGGTGTTGTATGATTTATTGCACAAATGCTTTACACATTGCCTTCTAAGTTAAGCCTGACTGCTCGTGCCAAGCTACCGGAGGGTGAGCACAGGCTGATTTTGGATTGTGTGTGACTTACCCTGACTAGAGTGAGGGTTCTTGCTTGGACAGAGGGCAACCTATCTGCCAACCAAAAACCCCATTTCTAACATTGGTGATCAGCGGTGAGGATAGGACTTGTGTTTGTGCAGTGACATACAGTAGCTAAGTATTTCACTACCTACCCACAGTTGAAGGTCAACTTGATTTTTCATCTTTTTTGGCTTTTTGTTCTCTGATGTCCTCCTGGAGATACTAGTGATATTTTGGACTTTGGATTTTGGTTTTTGCTGATAAGATCATATCAGAATGGGATTGCTTACCAACTCATGCTTTGTTCGTACTGACCACCTCACTAAGGCTGACCTAAGGAAGCTTTGCAGACAATGGGGCCTTCCTGTAGCAAGGAGATCTACTAAAGCGGAGATGCTCCATCACTACATAGTCTGGGGGGAGGAAAGATGGGCAGAGAGAGAGGCAGCAAGAAACCAAATGACTAAGTACCCCTCAGATGAGGAGGAAGACTACTCAGATGAGGAGGAGGGCTACTCAGAGTTGGACAGTGACCCAGAAATAGATGAATGGCTCCGAAGTCAAAGGCGACAGGAGCAACAATTAGAGGAGTATCTTGCAGAGGTTGAGGCAAAAAGACTTTTAGCCCTGGAAGAAGAAAAGATTGCAGCTCAAGAGCTGAGCGGTAAAGAGCTGAAACTGGAGGCCGGAAGGGCTGAGTCCAGTTCAGATGGTGGCAGCAAAAATCTTGCATCTAGTACTGCTGAAGAAGGGCACAAGCCCAGAGATGTGGTGCCCAACTTGAAGAAGGGAGTTGACACACCCCAGGTAGTTCAAGGGTATGAGGTAGTTCCCGTTATGCACAGGGTCCCTGAGAAGGATTGGGGAACTGGCACAGGGAGTCATATTCCTACTGGGGGGAGGGACACTTTACTGACTCTAGCAGAGAGTGACAGAGAAAAGGGTTCCCCCCTGGTGGACGTCCTGGATATAGAGTGTAGAGACATCCCAGAAGAGTATGGGTTGAGTGTCAGGGACAGGCAGATACTGTCTCACCAGTCTCAAGAGGGTGACATAGAGTGCTTTTCCAAGGCTGAGTTACTGGGTGGTTGGGTGAAGGGTACTGTGGTTAATACATGTGAAGGGCAGAGTGATGTAATTGCTGGAGAGCATATGTCTAGTCCTTATTTTCCAGAGCTACGCCAACACCAGGTGGAGTGTGAGTTCTCTGACCCAAGGGAACTTACAGTGGAGGCAGACTTTTGGGTGAGTACCAGAGAGTCTGAAGAGGCATTTGGGGGTGCTCCTGAAGGGAGTGGTCTAGGTGGTTCCCGACCAAGTGAGGTGGGAGAGGATTGTAGTGTCCCAGGTAGGTCTCAGAGCCTAACCTGTACCGTAGGGCCACCTTTTGAGGGAAGCCCCGCAGTGTCAGAAGAACTTGGGGGGATGACTGTAGACAGCATCCCAACAGTTCTGGTGTCTGGCAGTACCACTCCTAGTGAGGGGGTGCAGAAGTCCAGACATAGGGTTGAGAGAGCATATGCTTAATGTTACTTATACAGATTTGCGCCAGCACCTAGTGGATAGTAAGCTGACTGATCCCAGGAAGCTTGCTGAGGAGGCGGACCTCTGGGTTAGCACCAGAGTGTCCAAAAAGGTACCTGGGGGGGACTCCCACAAAGGTGGTCAGGGTTCCCAACAGAAGAAAGAGGGGGGAGATAAACTTACAGATAAGGAACTCTCTAAAGGCCCCCAAAAGAATTCCCAGGGAGGGGGTGGCAACCCTTCCTTTTCCAAATTTGGGAGAAAGCCAGGGACATTTGACAAGTCAGGAAAATCTAGCCCCAAATGCATGGAATGTTACCAATATGGTCACTACAAAGGCGATCCTCAGTGCCCCAAGAGGGCACCGTCCACTACCGGACAGGCACCTGGGTTGACTAGTGTAGCACTCGGGGGGGAGATGGACCCAACTAGCTTTGGGGAACAGGTAGAGATTTCCCTAGTGTCCCTGGGAGAAGGAGAAATGGTGCCCAAGGCCCACATGCCTAGAAATACTTCCAAGTACCGGCAGTGGGTCACCATTGATGGGCAGAGGGTGGAGGCTCTGCGTGACACAGGAGCCAGTATGACTACTATCAAGAGTCAGCTGGTGTCAGCAGAGCAGATAATGCCTAATACATTCCACCAGGTCAGAGTAGCTGACAATCGCGAGAGTCACCTACCGGTGGCTCTGGTTCCCTTTGAGTGGGGGGGGGGTCTCTGGTACTCTGAAAGTAGCTGTGAGTCCTGCCATGCCTGTAGATTGTCTGTTAGGCAATGACCTTGAGCACACTGCTTGGAAAGAAGTGGAGCTCAGGTCTCACCTGGAGATGTTAGGGTTACCTGAGTGGGTCTGCATGACCACACGGTCCATGGCTGACCGAGAGGGAAGTCAAGGGCATCTGGAGCCTGGAACGATGGCCCAGAGAGCTGCCAGGAGGAGGGACCAGGGGTGCGGGAAACCGGCCCCCGCTGTTCCCACAGTGGCTGACGGGGCTCCTGAGGAGGAGGCTTCCGAGCCAACTGGGGAAGACATCGCCGCCCTAGGTGACTTACCTGAGCTTGCTGGTTGGCAAGTTGAGGGTGGACCCACCAGGGAGGACTTCTGCAAGGCGCAGAAAGAATGTCCCACTCTAGAAGGTTTGAGGAAACAAGCCTCAAACCAGGCAGCCGGCGACGCCTCTGGCGATCACCACCTATATTGGGAGAATGATCTCCTTTACAGTGAGCCTAAGGTTCCGGGCTTTGGGGCAGCACGTGTGCTGGTGGTCCCCCAATGTTACCGAACCTTCCTACTGGGTCTGGCTCACGACATTCCCCTGGCAGGACATTTGGGGCAGGGCAAGACCTTTAACAGGCTTGTCACCCACTTTTATTGGCCCAAAATGAGGACACACTCAGACAAGTTCTGCAGATCCTGTCCTACCTGCCAGGCCAGTGGTAAAGCAGGAAAAAGGGTTAAAACCCCCCTGATTCCACTTCCTGTCGTTGGCACCCCCTTTGAAAGGGTGGGCATCGACATTGTTGGCCCCTTGGACCCCAAAACTGCCTTAGGCAACAGGTTCATCCTGGTTTTGGTGGACCATGCCACCCGTTACCCAGAGGCAATCCCTCTAAGGACAGTAACTGCACCGGTGGTGGCCAGAACCCTGATGGGGATATTTACCCGTGTGGGGTTCCCCAAGGAAATAGTGTCTGACAGAGGCACTAACTTCATGTCCGCATACATGAAGTCGCTGTGGGATGCGTGTGGTGTAACTTACAAGTTCACCACACCCTATCACCCCCAGACGAACGGTCTTGTGGAGAGATTCAACAAGACCCTGAAAGGCATGATTGGTGGCCTTCCTGAGGCCATGAGGCGTAAGTGGGACGTCCTCTTACCATGCCTTCTCTTTGCTTACAGAGAGGTCCCCCAGAGAGGGGTAGGGTTCAGCCCCTTTGAACTTCTCTATGGGTACCCTGTCAGGGGACCCTTAAGCATTGTCCAGGAGGGATTGGAGAAAGCTCCAAAGGCACCCCCTCAGGATGTGGTCAGCTATATGTTGGCCCTCCGCAACCAGATGACCCGCTTCTGGAAAGAAGCCCAAGATAACCTTGAGGCCAGTCAAGAGGTGATGAAACAATGGTATGACCAGAAGGCCACCCTGGTAGAGTTTCAACCTGGAGACAAAGTGTGGGTAATGGAGCCAGTAGAGCCCAGAGCTCTCCAGGACCGCTGGTCTGGCCCATTTGAAATAAAGGAGCGGAAAGGGGAGGCCACTTACCTAGTGGACCTCAAAACCCCTAGGAATCCCCTAAGGGTGCTCCATGTGAACCGACTAAAAGCTCATTGTGAGAGGTCGGAGATCAACATGCTTCTGGTCACAGATGAAGGAACGGAAGAGGAGAGTGAACCTCTCCCCGACCTCCTCTCTGCCCAAGAAGGTGATGGGTCAGTAAGCGGGGTCATTCTGTCTGGCACCCTGACTCTAAATCAGAAAGGAGACTGTTATGAGCTGTTGGAGCAGTTCTCCCCCCTGTTCTCCCTTACTCCTGGGCTGACCCACCTCTGTGTTCATGATATTGACACCGGTGACAGTCTCCCTGTGAAAAACAAAATTTACAGGTTGTCGGATAAGGTGAAGGCCAGCATCAAGGAGGAGGTCTCCAAGATGTTGACTCTAGGGGTCATTGAGAAATCCAGTAGTCCCTGGGCCAGCCCAGTGGTATTGGTCCCTAAGGCTACTGCCCCAGGTGCGAAGCCAGAGCTCCGGTTCTGTGTGGACTACCGGGGTCTCAACTCAGTCACCCGGACTGATGCTCACCCCATCCCCCGGGCTGATGAGCTCGTGGACAGGCTAGGCGCTGCCAAGTTCCTGAGTACGTTTGATCTTACTTCAGGGTACTGGCAGATCGCCCTGACTGAGGGGGCTAAGGAAAGGTCCGCCTTTTCCACCCCTGACGGCCATTACCAGTTCCGAGTGATGCCGTTTGGATTAAAAAATGCCCCCGCTACCTTCCAACGGTTGGTTAACGGGGTCCTGGCTGGCAAGGATGCCTTCTGTGCAGCCTACCTGGATGACATAGCTGTCTACAGTTCCAGCTGGGAGGAACACCTGCTCCACCTCAAGGAGGTGCTTCAGGCCCTGCAACAGGCAGGCCTGACCATCAAGGCTAGTAAGTGCCAGATTGGGCAGGGTTCCGTGGTGTACTTGGGACACCTAGTAGGTGGTGGCAAGGTGCAGCCACTCCAGGCCAAGATCGAAACTATCAAGGCCTGGCAACCACCTCGAACCCAGACTGAGGTGAGAGCCTTTTTAGGCCTCACCGGATACTACCGCAGGTTTGTCAAGGGCTATGGTACCATTGTGTCCCCCTTGACAGAACTCACGTCCAAGAAGCAACCTAGGTTGGTGAATTGGACAGAGGCTTGTCAGAAAGCCTTTGACGCCCTAAAGGAAGCCATGTGCACGGCCCCCGTGCTCAAGGCCCCTGACTACTCCCAGGAATTTATCGTGCAGACAGACGCTTCAGAGCATGGCATAGGGGCAGTCCTAGCACAGCTAAATGAGGAGGGCCAAGATCAACCGGTAGTCTTTATTAGCAGAAGGCTATTACCACGGGAACAGAGGTGGAGTGCTATTGAAAGAGAAGCTTTTGCTGTGGTCTGGGCCCTGAAGAAGCTGAGGCCCTACCTGTTTGGGACTCACTTCCTAGTTCAGACAGACCACAGACCCCTCAGATGGCTCATGCAGATGAGGGGTGAGAATCCAAAACTTCTGAGGTGGTCCATTTCCCTACAGGGGATGGACTTTACGGTGGAACATCGCCCAGGGGTTGACCACGCCAATGCTGATGGTCTCTCCAGGTACTTCCGCCTTAGCGATGAGAGCTCCCAGGAGGTCGGGTAGCTCTCCCCACTTTCAGCTGGGGGGGACACATGTTAGACCTGACAGCCTTAGGGTAGTCACCCCTAACTTTTTGCCTGCCTCCCTCCTCGTTTTGGATACTGTTTTGCTGGTTTTTAGACTCTGCGCACTTTACCACTGCTAACCAGTGATAAAGTGTATATGCTCTCTCTCTGTAAACCTGGTAACTTTGGATCATACCTGATTGAACTATTTAATCTACTTATAAGTCCCCAGTCATGTGCACTCCAGGTGCCTAGGGCATATAGATTAAATGCTACTAGTGGACCTGCAGCACGGATTGTGCCACCCACTTAAGTAGCCCCTTTCCCTTGTCTCAGGCCTACCATTGCTAGGCCTGGGTGTGCCGTTTCACTGCCACCTCGACTTGGCATTTAAAAGTACTTGCCAAGCCTAGAACTCCCCTTTTTCTGCATATAAGTCACCCTTAATGTGTGCCCTGGGTATCCCCTAGAGCAGGGTGCTGTGTAGGTAAAAGGCAGGACATGTACCTGTGTAGTTATATGTCCTGGTAGTGTAAAACTCCTAAATTCGTTTTTGCACTACTGGGAGACCTGCTCCCTTCATAGGCTAACATTGGGGCTGCCCTCATACACTGTTGAAGTGGCAGCTGCTGATCTGAAAGGAGCAGGGAGGTCATATTTAGTATGGCCAGAATGGTAATACAAAATCCTACTGACTGGTGAAGTCGGATTTAATATTACTATTCTAGAAATGCCACTTTTAGAAAGTGAGCATTTCTTTGCACTTAAATCCTTCTGTGCCTTACAATCCACGTCTGGCTAGGTTTAGTTGACAGCTCCTTGTGCATTCACTCAGACACACCCCAAACACAGGGTACTCAGCCTCACTTGCATACATCTGCATTTTGAATGGGTCTTCCTGGGCTGGGAGGGTGGAGGGCCTGCCCTCACACAAAGGACTGCCACACCCCCTACTGGGACCCTGGCAGACAGGATTGAACTGAAAGGGGACCTGGTGCACTTCTTAGCCTCTCTTTGGAGTCTCCCCCACTTCAAAGGCACATTTGGGTATAAAACAGGGCCTCTGCCCTACCTCATCAGACACTTGCTGGAGAAGAAACCGGAACCAGAAACTACATCCTGCCAAGAAGAACTGCCTGGCTGCTCAAAGGACTCACCTGTCTGCTTTCTCCAAAGGACTGCTGTCTTGCTGTTGCCCTGCTGCCTTGCTGAACTCTTGTCTGGCTGTGAAAGTGCTCTCCAAGGGCTTGGATAGAGCTTGCCTCCTGTTCCTTGAAGTCTCAGGACCAAAAAGACTTCTTCCTTTCACTTGGACGCTCCGTGCGCCGAAAATTTCGACGCACAGCTTATTTCGCGGCGAGAAAAACGCCGCACACCGACGCTGATCGACGCGACGCCCTCGGGACGATCGAGACTTCGACGCACAACCTCGCAAGGACAAAGCCGCTCGACTTTCCAGGAGAAATCGACGCGCCGCCCACCGTGAGTGCGAAACTTTGACGCACGGCCTCGCAAGGACAACGCCGCCCGACTTCCAAGGAGAAATCGACGCGACGCCTGCCGTGAGACCAAACTTTCGACGCACGGCCTCGCAAGGACAACGCCGCCCGACTTTCAAGGAGAAATCGACGCGACGCCTACCGTGAGATCGAAACTTCGACGCGCAGCCCCGCAGAACGACGCGCAGCCGGAAAACAAGCAGGAGAATCCACGCAAAGACCCGGGACATCTGGTAATCCCCGCGATCCACAAAAAGAGACTGTCTGCGCGCCGGAAAACGACGCCCGACTTCCCCGCGTGGAAAAGACCGACGCAAGTCTGTGTGTGCTGAGGAGAAATCGACGCACACACCCCTTTTTCCACGCATCTCTTCTCCTGTGGCCCTCTGAGGAGATTTTCCACCAGAAACCAGGTACTTTGTGCTTGAAAGACACTGTATTGCATTCTAAAGACTTAAGACACTTTATATCACTTTCCTGTGATATTTCTACAATTATCCAGATAAATATTCTATATTTTTCTAAACACTGTGTGGTGTATTTTTTGTGGTGTTATACTATGGTGTTGTATGATTTATTGCACAAATGCTTTACACATTGCCTTCTAAGTTAAGCCTGACTGCTCGTGCCAAGCTACCGGAGGGTGAGCACAGGCTGATTTTGGATTGTGTGTGACTTACCCTGACTAGAGTGAGGGTTCTTGCTTGGACAGAGGGCAACCTATCTGCCAACCAAAAACCCCATTTCTAACACCTCCCCTTCCCCCCGAGTAGCCCTCTAGCACCTGTGATGGCTTTAGTGCAACCAGGAACATGCTCCACATCTCCTCTGCAGTATTTTCAATTTCGTATGTTGCAGTAATTGGATAGCTTCTAGTTAAAAAGGGTCCCGGACCTCCTGCAGCGTAACAAACACTTCCCCAGGGAATAGTTCTTCTGCTAGATGACAACCCACAGCCCTCCACCTATAGGTGGACATATCTGCAACTATTGCATTTTATGGAGCAAAATCCCATAGTCTCAATTCCCAGTCGGATGCAGCTCTATGGAGTACTTTCTTAACTACCTCTTCCCAGATGGTTTGTGTCTGTCATAATGTGATAATGAACTATACATTCATGCGTCCCCCTCTTGTGATGAGTGGAGTGAATTTCTCACTGCCAGTCGTACCCCACAGCAGGCATTTTCCCCAATTAGTGTGAGCCCACGAGCCACTGGGCTGCATACTGGTAGTGGGCCACATAATAATAGTGTTGCATATCCAGGAGTGCCAGGGCCTTGTCAGCCATGTCTCTCTTCAGCACGGACAGTGCCAACCTGCTACAGTGACCCGCACACACTAAGGACACCAGTAAATTGTCTAGTTTTCAGGTTAATAAGGCACAACAAATTCTGCACATCATATGGGTCTTTCTCCCCACAAACACCTGGGGAGAAAGACCATCTAGTGGCGGCTACCCTGCCCATACCTGAGAGAGGATGCACATTCCAGGATTGAATGGAGCCGTAAAGCTCAGTACTCATTCTATAAGTTGGTTCTGATAGGCCTATGTGAGGGCACCCATCCAAATTCTAATTTTGGTAGCTCATCCCGAGGGATCAATGCCAGGCCACCCAGTGGAAACATAAGTGTCTAATTCTTGTGCCCAAGACCTCTATTCGTTGCATCATAATGGGGACTGCCTCCGTGGGAGAATGGACATAGATGAGAGCATCGCCTGCATGCAGCGATACAACAGGTAGTGTTGCCCACCTTTATTCCCCAGTCCTTCATTTCCTGGTGGAGTCAAGCAGCCAGTGGCTCCAGTGCCATAGCGAACAGCAATGGTGAAAGGGGGAAGCCCTGGCGGGTGCTCTTCCCCACCAGCCAGCTTTCTGATGCCATCCCTCCTATCCAAACGCGGGCTGTGGGCTCTGTACAGTAGCCATACGAATCTCTAAATGCAGGACCAAATCCCGGCACCTTCAATACTTCCATCAAGTAAGACCAGTCATCCATGACGAAGGTCTTCTCGAGGTCGACAACTACCAATGCCATCTCCTGCTACTGCCTTCATAACATGCATCAGCCTATGAATATTGAGAGTTGTGCTCCAGCCTGGGATAAACCCACATTGATCGTCTTGCACTATGTCCTTAGCCAGTTCCCTCATTCTAGTTGCCAACTGCTTGCAAAGCACCTTAACATCAGCATTAATTATGGTTAGGGGTCAGTATGCAGAAGGGTCTGCGTCATCCCCATAAGGTTTAAGCATCATGCATATTACACCCTCTTTCACTGTAGAGTCTTTTTGCCTCTCACCTCCCGGAAAACTTGCAGCAGGCATGCTGATCGATGTGCCATGTACGTTTAATAAAACTGTGCTGGGAAGCCATCAGTTCCTGGCACTCTGGATCTATTCAGGTCCTGCAGTGCGCCCTTCACCTCCTCAGTGTGAGGTCTGAGTCCTATTCCCATGCACTATCTGGATCAGGTCCCAGAAGCGCCACTTCCCAGGGCTACAAACCCAGCACGTCCTCACTGACTGTTTCCCTGGCCTTATACGCCTCCTGGCAGTGAGCCAGAAAGGATATTATTATAGCCAGCCGATAAGTGACAATCTGCCGCCCGGGAGTCGCAGGTGTACTATGGGAGGCACCTCCTGTTTTCTGTGCAGTATCCAGGCAAAAAATGTCCTTGACTTGTCACCCTCCCTATGTAAGCATTGTCTATAACGTGTAAGTGTGAACTTGTCTAACTTTGTCGCTCTAAATGGGAAGGGTATGCCCTGACGTGGGTCGCACCCTTGCTAAGCCGCTGGATTCAAGCCTGATGAGGGATGATATGCCTAACGGTGTCCCAAAATACTTGTTTTCCAGTCCAGGGAGGACCCGGCCTGGCAGTTTGGGCTGGACTGTTTCCATGGGGAGCAGGGTCAAAACTGAATTGCATATGGCTGGCTGGGTCCAAACTGGAATGGTGTGGCAAGCAACAAAATGATGCATTTAGGCCCAGATATGTAACTGGGGTGAATATTTGACATTGTTGAGCATTCCGCCCATCATCTCTGCTTTTTGCATTTGTCACCCTAAGAGGGAACGGTATGCCCAGGCATGGGTCCCACGCCTGCTATACCACTGGATTCAAGCTAGCCTGGCTAATACTGGGTGATATCCCAAAACTGGTCCCAGGATGCTTGTTGTCCAGTCCAGGGAGTACCTGACCTGGCAGTTCGGGCTGGACTGTTCACATGGTGAGCAGGGTCAAAACTAATTTGCATATGACTAGATCCAAACTGGAATGGCTTGGCAAGCAAAAAACAATGAATTTAGGCCCAGATCTGTGACTGGGGTGAATGTTTGACATTGTCCAGCATTCCATCCATCATCTTTTCTTTTTTCCGTTGTCTAACTTGTGCCAGAGGTCATGCAGCTTCCGCCTCGCCTCCAATCACTCCCCTTCCTCTCTCCAGTGGGTCTGTCCTCCCATTCTGAAGTTTGGCCAGCTGTGTCTCCTGACAGATTACTTCTGCTTGCAGCTGCTTTTGATTCCACTAGGGGACCTTATGCAGTTACCTTGCATCGTCACTTTAATGGCCTCCATTTAGTGGCTCTAGTTGTCATCTTACCCCAGTTGTGTTCTCTGTGGTTAGTCAGAGCATCTGCCAAGGATTCCCTACAGGCAGCATCTGGCAGGGCCTCTAGGGGTAAGCGCCAACTTCTACTGCATGATACTTCCTCCCTCCACAGCACCAGCAGCA
This sequence comes from Pleurodeles waltl, assembly GCF_031143425.1. Taxonomy (NCBI): domain Eukaryota; kingdom Metazoa; phylum Chordata; class Amphibia; order Caudata; family Salamandridae; genus Pleurodeles; species Pleurodeles waltl. Next base: position 488,931,589 of record NC_090448.1, read on the forward strand.
GTGTTGGAGTGTGATAAGAGAGAAACCTCCCTAAATGTACTACCTCTTTCAGTGCATGGTGTGGGAGCCCTGCCATCAGTAGTCTCTCAGCAGCTGAAGGTTTTGTGCATCAAGGAGTGACAGATATATTGTTGTGCATGCAGTCGCAGGAGTCACCAGCTAAGAGACCTAAGTTACTCGTGCAGTAAAGAGCGACAAGGTCATTCTTAGTTTTATGCCCACCTTGGGTGGGTGTCAGTCCTTTTTGCAATCCTCAACACAGTTATTGTCCCTCTACCCAAATGATAGAGGAGCCTATGCTGTCCTGTAGTAAGTGCTGCAGAGGTGGGAAGAAGTACCCATCATCTTTATTAGGTGCTTAGGTGCTCATTACAGTAATGGCCCTCCTGTCCAATGTGCCTTGCACTAGTATGTACCAACACTAAATCAGGATTTATAAAGCGTGGCTAATCACCCGATAGGGTTATCCAGGCGCTTGCTGGTCCCGGAGGCTTATTCGAATAGCCAGGTCTTGAGGGCCATTCGGAATTCCTGAAGTGAGGTGATGGTCCGGAGGTGTGTGAGGAGGCTGTTCCAAGTTTTTGCTGCAACATGAGAGAAGGAGCGTACTCCACTTCTGCTTCGTAGATGCGGGGAGTATGGGCAAGTGAAAGGGGGGCAGAGCATAGTTTTCTCCACGGTTGGTGGAATTTCAGGCGGTGGTTAATGTACGCAGTTCCTTGGTCATGTAGAGCTTTGTGTGCGTGAATAAGCAGCTTGAATCAGCATCTCTTCTGTATGGGGAGCCAATGGAGTTGCCTGAGGTGGGGTGTGATGTGGGTTCGTCGGGGAAGGCCAAGGTTGAGGATAAGTGGGGCTGTGGCACTATGTATGGTCTGAAGTCTCTATAGGAGGTGCGCAGCGATTTCTACGTAGAGGGCCTTGCTGTAGTCCAGTCGGTTGGTGATGCGGGCATGTGTCACGGTGCGTCTCGTGTGTAGAGGCCACTTGAAGAAGACAGCATTGATCTGTGATTTCAATATCAGTCTTTGTGTAGTGTGGTGGGAGGGCACCCGGGAGCCACACAGACATCCACTCATCTGGCGTAGGAGGAATATGTGGGCAAGTAAAGTTGCCTCCTCCATTCTTTCCGCAATTTTTGCATTTCACTGGCCATAAGGTGCGTTTCCTGGAAGCATGCTATATGGACTCTGGTGCATTTCAAGAATGAGTGTACCTGGCACCTCTTTGTGTAATCTCTCAAGCCCCAGACTTTCCAGGAAATTACATTACTGATTACAGTCATAATAAAACTTGTGCTCCTCCCATGGTCCCAGGACCCCTTAGGGTCCACTCCCCCTGCCCTAGTGGGAGCATAGATTTTCATCTTTGACTGTTCCAGAACTGTCCCTAAATAACTTAAATGCCAAACAAACAATAACAGTTCTCTGTACCCTATCCCAGGCAAACAGTTCAACCAAAAACAACAAGCATGTTTGCCATCAATACAAAGTTGCCAGGACCTGCAGCAGGAAACCCAAACCATAGAAAACAAGGCCTTCCACTAATCTTGGGAGGGTACACCCCACCCTCATATACCCATAAGGGTTAATGTGTCTTATGTGACTAATCCACTCCACAGCACATGCAAGCAAAAATGAGCAAGCAACAGTGCAAACCCCTTTTCCACAAGGTATGCAGGAGATCTAGCACCTAAATGGGCATGAAACTCCAGTTCGTCCCTCTCCCCTCTTATTTATCTTCTTCCACATAGCCAGCCGAGTCTCAGACACCATAGCAAGACAGCCAGAAGTGTATGCAATATCCAGCAAGCCCCTCAGTCCCCAAAGTTACTTGGCTCTGACTCCTCCATCTCCACCACACCAGGGATGCCGTTGACTCCCCCGGGCAGTGTCCAAGGCCAAAGTGCCATCCCCCTGAATCACGATTTGCTGGACTACTGGGCAACCCCCAGGGCCTTGCTCCGATCGGCTACCACCACTTCTGGGCCACTGCTGTGTCTCAGCTCCTGCTCCTCTCGCAGCTGGCTCTTCCAGGATCTCATCTGATCATGGATCACCTTGTCCCACATCTGCAGTAGTCCTCAGGGTAATCAAAGAAGTGCGACTTTCCATCAGATATCATCCGCAGTCTGGCCGGTGCAGAAGAATGTACTTAAGCACTATCGCTCTCAGTATTTTCTTGACCTCCGCATGGGCTGCGTGTAATCCGGGTAAATGGTGATTTTGTGGCTGTCAAAGTGGGCATTGTCGGTCTCAGGCACCGCATGCAGGATATTTTGTCTATCCTTATAGATGAGAACACAAGAGATAATCACCCGGGGAAGCGCCCCCAGGTGGTGGCGGTGCAGTCAGTGCCCTGGTGGGGGTAGGATCCCCAAGTAGCAACCAGCTAGAGCTCAACCCCGACTCTGGGTGTCCTAGGTATGGCGGGGGCAGTCCACTCTAAACACAGCCGGGCTGGTAGCACCCCCTTACCCTCCGCATCGTCAAGGTCCACCAACGGGCACTATCCCAGGGGGTCTGCAGGCAACCGGCTGGGCAAAGGATCATGTCTGGTGAGGGGGTAAACTGAACAATCCAAAGCCACACGTCACCGCACTCCGGCTAGACAATGACCCCTTCAACATGTTCAAATCATCTCTTTTCAGGGCATCCCCGCCAACACCACAGCAAAAGCTGCTGTCTATGTGTGCCATTGCGGTCATTCAGCATGTCCCATAACTCACACAGGGCTCACCAGCATTTGAAGGGTTCTGGCTCACCTGAATACCTCCATCTCGTACATCCTCTTAGGCCCCGCCAGGACATCCGTGACTTCCTCCCAGCTGGAGGCACAAGGGGGAAGCAAGATAACCTCCAGACGATTTCCACCAGGGAGCAGGGCAGATCAGCACTTTTAAGGCAGGATTTTGAAGGATATGCATTAGGGTCTGGGAGAACTCTTCAGGAACATGTTCCTGTTGGACATCTTGCAGGGCCACGCCACCTGCCTAACCTATTGTTAATAATTCTTTACTATAGGCATAGAGTGGACGATGCCTTCTTCCCACAAGTGTATTACTCTCTCAGCTCATGTTATTTGTCAGTGTATCCTTCCACCTTCTGTGAAGTACTTGCATTGCAATACATGAGGGGCCCTTTTACACTCAAAATTACACTGAGTCATTACATATTATATTTGTTATCTCACAGATGCATTGCATTGATTTGTTTTTTTCAAAGTAGCACACTGTTTTAGTAAAGACTCAAAATGCAAGTTAGACCTACAAGTTTTGCCAATGCCGAATTAAAATTAATTGGGTCTTTGAACCCTTATAAGTAAAGAGATTCTTCTCTCCAGGTCGAGCACCCTGCCTTATTGGCTTTGATGCCCCAAAACATAACACAATGTAACAAAAGGTGCCCCAGAGTTTCAGTCTTATAAAGACTGTCTTGTTAAATCATAAACGACCAAGACACTGAGGGAGAACAGACGGTTTAGAGAATTTGCATTAATATTTCTCTTGTTTCCAAAATTGATAAAATCCTACTTTGAGGATAGAACGGTGCTCGACATGCTTCATTTGTAATTAAACTGCATATAAAATTGCTACTTGTAACGCAGATTTTTATTTTATTTGCGTAACACCTTGCCAAAACAACTACAGAGACAACGGAGTAACCTGATTTTCATAGTTTTCGTGGGTGCTTCCTTTACATCTTCCCATTGAGTGTTTTCAACTGCCAACATCAGTTCAAAGGGTGCTCTAATATGCAAGCTGTCAAGGATGCGGATTCTTGAGCTTCTGACAGAAAACATTCTGCCTTTTATACTAATCCGTGATAAGGTGGATTTGGGTTGAGATAACGAAGGACTAAGAGGCTTCCTGAACCATGCCGAGGTTTACTGCCACCTCCAGTACAGGATGGGTTCTAATTATAACTTTGCCTTGCCTAAGATAGAAGAACTAATGGTGGCTGGCACGGAGGTATAATGGAAAAGGTGCCTTGCCGGATTTGTAGTCTCCTATTTTGGAAAAGTTATTTTGGAAGCTAAAGTTTCATTATTTGTTTGTTTCACTAAATTATCTTCCTTCATTTTCAATTTAATATACTTCAACGCATTCAAATGCACATATATCGCTCATGAATGAGAGTAATTTAAAATGTTACCTTTTAGACTTCGTAAGGAAATATTATTTCAGTTTTAAAATACCGTGCAACAAGGATCGTATGCTGAAAAATTGTATTTTATGCAAGGCCCCCAAAAAATTGGAAAATCAGCAGAAGACAGTATTTTCCTTATGAAATATATATCTACAATATGAAATATACAGTTTAAAGTATTTTAGAGCTATGTAAGCTATTGGCAAGTGGGTATTGAAGCAAACAAAGCCAGACTTGCCATATTACAAGGAAGAACACAGAAGATTCTACTTGAATTCCTAATCATCATCTAATAGCTCCTGGATCTCCCAGAATCTGAAAATATAAACACATCCCAGGTATTTTTCTCTGCAATAAGGAAATCCTAAATTCCAAATAGGTCTGTTTAAGAAACAAGGGTGCATGCCTTGTGTATAAATTCCCACCAGAATATGAATGAGTTGCAAGGATATGGAGTCTCCCACAGGCGCTATCACCAAATAGCAACTAGTGAGTACAAATGCTATCACATTACTTAGAAGCCCTTTGACTAACAACTATTCACAAAACCGTAACAATCTGGGAACCTGACATTCATTAAGCCCTAAATCAGTCGGAACCTACAGCAGGCATTCTAAGACTCTCTACTGCCCTCTTCCAACCAAAAAGAAATTTCTCTGGCGATTTCCACTAATCTAGAACCTTGAGGCAGTATTACACCACGTGCCACAGGGGCATAACGTTGTTTTCACCACCTTTTTGCATCCTTGGGCACTCTGGTATTACAGCAGATCGCTTCTGTAATATGAATTGTGCTGGAGGCAAATCCAAGGAGATAATCCTGCAATATGCATGTGTGATTACCAGTGACTTCATGCCATGTTACAGACGTACGTGCAAAAGCAAATAAGGCACACTGATGGAGGTGTACTATCACTGTGACCCGAGAAGTTGAGACCTGGGGGTAGGGGGGAACTGAGGTCCAGAGACCTTCAACGAAACAATCTATAGCCTCGCGCTGCATCCCCTCTTCAAAAAGAGGCGGGTCCATTTTCAGTGATGACAGAGCAAGCGTTTCAAACTACTGCTTCGTCTGCACCATTGAGAAGTCCAGGACAATGCCGTAACCCAGCCACAAATGAACAGCAACATTTAAACACAAACACGGATTTTCTACATCCAGAGACGAAATTTGCAGCTGCCATTGGTATCTGCACCTGCACATCAAAAGATCATAGGAAAAATCACAAAAGAGACCACGCATAACCACCTTCATCTTATTAAAAAAATGATGGCATTACGGCCAGAGTTTCCGACTTTGGAACTGGGGAACTAGGTTTAAATCTCAGCATCAGTTCAACATCCTATGATTCTTGGCAAATCAGTTAAACAATCCATGCCAACAAAAATATGTATCTCACCTTGTTTAAATGTAACTAATGCTCATGTCAAGTGCTTCAAAACCTTTTGGCAGAGTTTGCTCTATATACAACTGCAAAATAAAAAAATAAATCCGGTATCAACAAAATAATTAGGCTATCCCATTTCTTACTTGTGTAGACAGGTACATGCTGCACTCAAGAAACTAAATTGACTCCGGGTGTATTTGATCAATTCCTAGAACTAACCAACAATTCAGAAGAGAACTGACTGAAGGAGCACGGAATAAGGGAGATAGGAACAAGACTCTCTTTAAGATCATGACCATGCCATTTCAAATGATCTCTCAGGCAGAATGTAGGCCCAGCTGAAACCTGTGGAATTTCTTTTGTGGAAATTACGTAAAAAAACAAAAAAAATTACAAGACTATTATCTACTACAGGAAATGCTGTTCTAGCAATTCTGGCCTTATGTAGCATACCCACCAATGAGGCTGAGAACAGTGCCAGACGCACTTTCACACCAGCATCTTATGCAACGAGAGGCATATCACACACCACTGTACTGAAATTATTGACTGGGAGCAAGACCTGCTCGGCCTTATGATGATGGTTAAGTGGGAGTCATTAGCCTATGATTTTACCCTCAGAAATAGAAGCACAGGCAAAGAAATCTTCACGAATTGGGGAACGTTTTTCCCAAAGCTGAAAATGGCTGAACCAATGCTAATAAAGATTATGCTTTTTGCCACATGTATTCTTGATCTTAGCCAAGAACAATTAAATGTACACGCTTCTATGTGATAGTAACACACGGGCAGGGCTGGATTCTTTATACTTTGGTGGCTGACTGTGCTGGGAAAGGCAAATCTGTTGCAGGACCACTTTAAGACTCCATATCTTGGCATGGACAGCAATCGGCTTCCAAAAAAGAGAAAGGGATGTCTTCAATTTAACATGCTGGTATTTTATTACTTTTTATTGATAAGATGATGCTCCATGCTTCCAAGCTGCCAACATAGCATAACCCTTAGACATACAACCTAAACCCAACAACAAATGAAAGTAAAGGCTGCTATGGAGCCCATAGAAAAATTCGAATAATTCAAGATAGCAGTGAAACAGTGGGATATCAGAGGCACGTCAAAATCCGGAATGGAACCTTCAGAATGTAAAAGACCAGGCTCTGCCTGCTGATCAGAAAAGAAACAAATCTAATCAAATCATAACCGGGTCTGCCACAAAACCTTCCTGTCTAGCACAACATCCAATTCCCTTCATATGCACACATTTCTTGTATCTATCTCAAGGTTTTTCCTCTGGTGAAATCTCATCCCCTAGAGCAGCGGTTCCCAAACTGTGGACCCCCTGGTGTCCGTCCCATCTTTTAATATTTCACATATTGATGGTCACTAAGTTCTTGTTAAAGGAATTCACAAATTCTTCTCGACTATACATACATTTTTATCTAGCTCTGCAGAATGGCCGATAGCAAGGGCAGAGAAATCAGATGCTATGTCACAGAGTACTCTCTTTTCTGGGAACTTCTTATCACATTCACAGGACCACCTGCCTAAACTTCACAGCCATTTACACAGAACAACCATTTTACTTAAAAAACACTCCCCATGCTGGATGCTCCATATCGACACATCAATTTTGAGTCAAGAAATTCTAAACATTCAACAATTATTCTCCTGCTTCTGCTTCACTCCACAATTAGTAAACTCCTTTTCAAAAGCCATCAATAAATACATTTTCCTTACCACTTACGCTACATGTTTTCGTTGTACAATTCACCTATACCATAATGTGTATGGAATGGTCCACTCCAAGGCTGTTTGATCAAAATATCACATCAAAATATTGTGGTTTACAAATACTGTAGCCAGAATATCCTGATGTCAAAAATATCATGGGATTTAATATCGAAGGTAAGATATTTTTAGTTATTTTATTATTATACGTTGCTAGTGTTCTAATATTTGTTTTAATTTGTTTTAATATATTTTGTAAGTTGTTACATGTAATGTAAATTTTGTAAAAACATTTAATTACACATGTTTAATTTATTAGTGGGTTATTGAGTGTGTAGGGGGATTAGATGGGCAATTTTTTCAAAATAATTTATTTTTTATTATTATTATTTTTTTTTTTTTTAATCTGCAATTACAGATTTATGTAATTATTGATAATTATATAATGATCGTGTTTTTTAATTATCTGTTGAGTTTTGATTAATTGTTGACTTATTTCATTATTACATTGTTCTCATTAATTTTATATTTATTGGTATATTTTTCATTGGTTTATTTAATAAGTCACATAATATTTTGACATTTTTATAAATGTTTTATTAATTAAGATTGTTGGTGGTTGTTTTTTGTTTAAAAAGGTGGTAACTATTTTAGTTTAAAATAATTTTCATTTTTGTAAAAATATATTTTTGATTATATTAAATGTGTATTTGTTTTATATTCAATTGTTTTACATGTTGTAATTATTTTAGACTATATTTCAATGTTTTATTTAAAACTTTTAGGAGTGCGAATAGTAAATCTGCGCCCCTCCAATGGTCAACAATTTCCCTACTTTTGCTTACGTTGGAGAGGGAGCAGGAAATCTAAAAGCTCCAAAATCCAAACCTTTCACTACTTTTGCGAGGGAATAGTGAATCTAACCCTCCCAAAGTCGTCCTCTTTCCCCACGTTTCCTTAAACCAGTGTGAGAAAAGTAAATCTGATCCACTCCAAAGTCCAACGTTTTCCCTACTGTTGCTTAGGTTGGAATGGAAACAGTAACTTTAACACCTGCAAAGTCCAACACTTTCCTTACTTTTGATTAGGTTGGAGTGAGAAAAGTGCTTAAGTCCTCCTTCTAAGTCCAACTCCCTCTTTACTATTGCTAAGATTGGAGGGGAAAAAGTAAATCTGACTCTTCAAAGTCCAACTATTTCCCTACTGGTATTCAGTTAGGATTGTTAATATTTATGTTTTTTGGTTATTGAATTTGTAAATTATTTTTTAATTATTTCTAAAATGTGCCCATGTTTAAATAGTTCTTCAGATTTTTTAAAATATGTATATATAATTATTTTAAAATAGTTATAAAATATTAGTATATTTTTTTTAATTAGATTACTATGTTAAACTTCAATTTCTGAATTAAATTAATAAGGGCGCGCTCACACTGAGTTCCAGGGACCATCACACAGGAGGAGAGAAGGCCAGCTGAGTTTAGAGAGCTCTGAGTGGGTCAGTTAGCTTGTGGTGCAGGTCTCCCATACACCAACTTCCAGGGCCACAAGTGTAAGCTCCACAATCCAACAGGACAAGTGAAGGCGGGCTGAGTTTGGAGACTGCCATGTGCCCGCATTTAAGGCGGTCACAGTTAGCCTGCAGCGCAGGAGGCACCCAGGCATGTGTTAGGGCAGGGTCTGCAAAGTCGGTCCTGGAGAGCCGGATCCATGCCAGATTTTTTGTATATCCACATTTAGAAAAAAGATGTTTCAGAAATCTACAGTTGTCTAAATGTGGATATGCTAAAAATCTGGCATGGAACCGGCTCTCCAGGACCGACTTTGCAGAACCCTGTGTTAGAGCAAAAATAGGGTCAAGAGCAGGCATGTCTGAGCTCGTTCACACCTAGACAAGACTGGGCTCCCAAGCCTTTTCCCCTCCTCCCCCGGACTTCTTTTCCCACCTACCTTAAGCTTTGGACATGGTTAGGCACAACATTACCAGCACTTTGCATACACCAGTCAAAGGGTTAAATGCTGATAATTTTCTTGCACGCCTCGTCATAGGAACTAGAGCTAGCAGAATGAAGACTCTCCTTTGATGGTGAGAATCCCTCTTTGCCACCCCCAATACTTCTACCTGCTTCTGTCAATACAGACATTGCGAGTTTGTTGAAGTCTTTGGGCAGAGTGGTTTACTTCAGGGTTCAACCTATAACTCCCCCATGATCAAACCCATAGTCACACGCAATACAAAGGCAGCTCGTCTGCCTAAATTCCAAGACAGAGAAGGTAATACCTGTGTGGGTTTGTGCAGCCTCATTCTTTCAGAGATATCTTTGGCAACTTGAGCTTTGCTCTAGGCTCAGCTCCCTGCTTAAAAAGCTTTTGCCTCCTTTAACCTCCTGGCTTCCTACGACTGAATTAAAATTGTTTGAGTAAGTAAAGGGGTGGTTACCCTCTTGCATGAACATTCTACTGGTTCAAGGGCTTTTGGTGCAGCATGTCAGATATGTCAACCACCCAAAACCAGTTTACCATCAGCCACACTTTTACCCGGTCTAAACTATGTAAATGCAAATATTCCCATTGCTGCTGCTAATGATTCTGTTGTCACTCGTTCCAAAGATAATGTGCCTGCTCATTCAGGCGTTGTTTCCTCTGTGAAACAGCCATAGTGTACCTCTAGGAGTCAGCCAGGTTCAAGCTTAAGCAGGTTGCGGATTTTACACCTTCCTCAGCAAGCCTGCTGATATGTGCTCTTTTTGGCAAATGGCCCAGTCCTGGCCGTTTGGTTAGCCGAAATTGAGGAACAATTAAATCATGAAACTGTTCAACGACTTACAAGGAACTGTAATTTTAACTTTTGTGATTCTAGCAAAATATTGAATACTAGGATAGTTTCTTGAGTAAGTCCTTTTAGAAACGTTATAGATGGTAATTGCATGGTTATTAACTTGTGGAGGCCCACTTTTGTATGTACTCTAGTATCCTGTCCAGGCTGCGTTAAGGAACAATTCATGCACTGAAGTTCTACCCCTTGGCTATTTCTACAGGCCGCCTAGTAATTGTTAATATAATACAGGATTGAAGGTCTTGGTCGTAGGGAACTGGTAAGTTCTGCTGAGCCTATTGAGACATACCCCCTGCAGGGTCTTGATATTCTGGACTGACCAATGGTACTGCCACCAGAGAATGATAAACCATGACTTTTCTTCTGTGAACACGCAGGTTAATACATTTCATACGCCAATCCCTCCCTTGAGTTTTCTGAGCTGGAACACTACAGGGCTGAGAGCCAAAATGAATTCTGCAGAATTAAAAGGTGTGACACCTTGTAAAAGCTGTTTTTAAAAGTTGTGGTTACAGTTCTTAGCAACCGCAACCAGCATATTCAAATATTGGTAATTTCATGGCACTCATGCTTGTAGGCAGCATTTGCTTATTTGTGGAGACTTTAACACTAAATTGCAGGCTGGGATTTCAATTTTCACTCAGTTGGGTCTGTATCATGTTGATAGTTTGTCCATGGCCTCCTGTAATTGAAAAGAATAGGAACTTTTAACTATATTAGCGTGAGTGATTTGATTAGCATTCCTTATTGTAGAAGTTGTCACCTCACATGTTTTGGTGGTGGGTGTCACAGATGATACATTACATGTCCTTTTCACATGGACCCTGAAATTATTTGGTATATGGCAAGATTATCTTTTGGTGATCATTACCCTCTTGTTGCAGTACTTGTTCTGAGTTTACGAACCTTCATTGCCCTTTAAAGGATGATCATTATCTATATTCATCCTCAGAAAGTCTTAAGCTGGTTTGACAATTGTCTGACCCTGATGGCCTTTTAAAGACTTTTGCTCGTCAATATTTTGACCTTTTTAATTCTTGTCTGTCCACAAAAGTGACTAATGCTTCATTAGTTGATTCTTTGGATGGTCTCTGTAATGGAATATATCAATCCCTGCTCCAGTCAGTACGTGACCCAAACTAACTTCCTCCTAAGACGTTTGATTGTTCCCGCTCAGCAGCCAAGAGGTGATTGTGGACTGCTCTAAATTAAAAACCAAGAGACCCTGTGGAGGTTTAAGCTTGCAGGGTAGAATTCGAAATAATTATTTAAAAAAAGGAGGAAAGCAATTCAGAAGCAAAATTGGGATCAGTTGATGGTCACCTGAGGAACTATGTGCACCACATCATTCAGATGCACGGTTAGAGCTTTTAGAGCCTGTGGTAATAATTTAATTTATCTAGCTTAGGTGTTCTCATAATTGAAGAACAGTGGGTTACTCATTTCTCGCACATATATAGATATTTTAGTGGTTTAAATGATAGATTGGTCTCTTCCCACAACCACGCTATGTGAACAGTTTAAGCATTGAGCTTGTGAGGTTACATGTGCCTGCAGGGGACTCCTCATGCACGGTGCTCGGGTCGGAAAGGGTTCCTTTAGATTTATTTAAACATAATATTGATCTTTGGGTGCCCTTACTCACCGTTTTTAACATCTTTTAGACGTATACCCAGATCCTGGTCTTTGTCAATCATTGTTCCTATTTATAAAAAAGGGATAGGGAGGACCCTGTACCCTGTCATTATAGACATGTTTCTTTATTTGACTCCTCTGCCAAAGTCCTTCAATAGGGCATATCTAACAAAGTGAGAGAATGAGTGCGGGTTCCATGATGGATTGAGCATCTTAGAACAATTCTTAAATTCACATCTCAATATAGGTAAATACCCCATAGGGAAGCTGTGTCCGATCTAACTGGCCTTCATGGACTTTTCTTGCACGTTTAATTGTGTCAACTGATCAAAACTTTGGGAAATTTTGTTAGACATAGGGTTGGATGATAATTTAGTGCACTTTCTCTCTCTGATTTACACATGTATTTGCAAGCTAGGGTGCATTTTGGGCCAATGGAGAATTTACTACCCTTTTAAACTAGAGCAAGCAATGTGTCAAAGTTATGCCCTTTCTAGTATTTGGTACAATACGATCTGGACATGTCAGAAATTAAATCAATAGCAACCCTGGTTTTATTGTACATGGACAAAGTAGTTTTAATGGCATGTATCCCAAAGATCCAGGAGTTACTTGTTAGAGCTTTCTCTAAATGCATGTCTGCTTTAGGTATGGATACAATGGCATGTGGCTTACACAGCTCTTCTTTGCGAGACTTTGCTATAGACGGTAACAAATTGATGAAGGTCTCTCAGTTCTTCTATTTAGGGATTCTTTTTGACTCGTATTTATGGTGAAGCCTTTTCATTGCTGTCAGGATTCAAAAATGTAAGCAGCAGGTGGGTGCTCTGTTTAATCTATGTTCTGCAATTGGAAATAAGCCCTTGCTCCATTACTCTAGATATATAAGAGACAATGTGTGCCTCTGACACTGTAATTCCCAGGAGTCTGAGGCTATTTCAATACACAGGTGGTGCTGTTAAAACAGAATTGTTGTCGTCAGTGAGTGTTTGGGCTTCCCCCTTCCAGCTCCAAGCTACATATGCCACAAGGAATTGGGACCTTTTTATTTAGAGGATTCAATTAAATTTGCCCCACTTTTGCTTTGCCTCTCTTTGGCAAAATGGACATGCAAATCTAAACCGACTTATTATCAGCGACGGTGCTGGTTGTGAGAAGGGCCTTATATTCCTTGGCTCTCACACGTTAAGACTGCCTTGGGGGCTTTGGGGCTGCCTGAGCTTTTTACCGACCACCATTTGTAAGTCCGACAGATTTAAAGTAAAGCAATTGTTTCTGGATAAAAGGTGTTTGGCTAGGGAACGTGAGAAATTGACTAAATCCACAGTCAGGAATGTGTTATATTATAGTCAACTCTAGGAATTGAATCTTATCTAAGTTAACCGGAAACTGGGAAAGAGTTATTTTAATTTGCTGTAGGTCTGGGGCCATATGCTTGCAGATATGTTATCCTCTGGGACAATATGATTGCACTAATATCTATATATCCATGAGATGGGTAATCGGATCAGACTCCATCACACTTTGTATTTTCTGTAAATTTTATGGTATTTATTAAAACAGTTTTTAACACCTTGCTAAAATGTTACATTTTTAACCAATGTAGACCAGCCCTTTATTTTACAGGTGTTGAATAGTGATGATGTTTGACTCGCCGCTGGCTTATTTTTAAAGTCTGCTATGAAATGTCTAAATGCAATGTTTTTCTTAATGTCATCTTGCTCTTGTTTGTGATTACTAATGTACCGATTAAAGTGTTTACTGATTGATTGAAATAAAGTATTATGCTTCCTACAATAAATTGGCATACTTATCTACTTTTTGATACTGTTCTGGTCTACAATATTTTTGTCTCGATATTCTTCCCGATATTTGTTTGAAATATTTGTGTATTGTGATATTTTTATTATCAGTATTATGTCATACAACCACTCCAGAATTTGTGAACTAATTTTTATTTGCAAGGTAGTTTTCGCTCTTGTTCTGTTTAACACTTCTAAGTGAAACACTCCGCAGTTCAAGCAACTTGAGCTGCACTAGTCAAATGTTAATAAAATGGATAGTGTTCAACTTAGATACTTGGGAAGAAAGCCAAATCTGTGTATTGACATGATTTGAAACATACAACTCGGAACAGAAAACTCGTGTGCAAGCAAGGGTAGAACCATATGCGGAAGATTTTAGAAGGCTAAACTCTTGCCAATCATAAATATATGAACACCTCTTCAGTGTTGGTGAACTGATGAATAGCACACAGAGAACGAGCAATGCAGATTACAATTCGTGCTTGCTTCTCAGGCATAAACAGTCGACCTGTATTAACCCCACAGATCTTGAAAGTAATGGTATTTTGGCCTTTTTTTGTTCACTGGTTAAAATGGTAACTAATTTGCAGAAGAATACAACTTAATAAGTGAATGAAGAACTGAAAAGACATTCACAATAGAGCCGGCCTACCGAGGGTTTGGCAAAAATGGTAATGTGCCACGTGTGTGGAGGAGTACACTATCCGACAAACTCGAAATCAGGCCCTCTGTTATAGCATTTACAAATCAAATTCAGAAAAGTGTCTGCATAAGACAACTGCTAAAATACAGCTGAAAAACTGAAACATGACCATAGGGAGATAAGGGGATTGTGTATTTAAACTTATTCCCATCACAGTTGAAGAGATTAATTTAACTGAGTGTAACAAATCTTGCCATACATTAAGTACTTTAATGTCTGAATGTTGTATTGGTCATCTTGAGGTTTGTTCCAGTAAACAATGTTGTGAATACAAGATGGATGATGTCAATCGAAAATGTTCCCAAGACCTCTCACTTTTCTCCCGGGCACAATTTTGCAGGCAGGCTCGTCAGTGCGTAGCCTTATTTGGACGAGTGGGTGGATGCATGGTTCAGGGTGCTGATCCATGTTTGGGAGGACATTACTTTGACTAAAGGTTATGTTAATTTGACACTCTGGAATACAGATGTGACAGAACAAAAGCTAAGAAACTATTCAGCTAGGAATATAAACCATCAGCTAACTTCGACAATGTTCTAGTGATTTATGCATGAAGAAATTAAAAGGGAGCACTCTGGCGCTAGTAGATGTCAAACTGTAACTGAATCAGGACTAAAACCATATTAGTAATTCTTCTCATTGTTCTACAGCATTGCACTAAAGCTGAAGTGTTTAAAATGGTGCGTACAACACGTCTTGTCTTTATACATTTCCAAATTATTCCATACTTGAATCCACACGGAAATGTGACTTAAGAGAGAAAAATAGCCAAACTTGGCCATGTTGTTAGCACGCCCTGGCTCTTAATGTAGTCGATGAAATGTTATTAGCTGGAAGAGTAAAAGGGCAAGTCCCGTCGTAATCTATGTATGCAAAAATATCACAGAGGAGCAAACTCCCCTTTAGGCTTCTGCACAAGCGAACAAGACGGAGTTAGAAAGAATAATGCAGTTGTCTTTCTTCTTGCCTTGCGGTGAAATCTCAATTTCCTACACGCCTTTGCAAATCCAAGCAGACGAGAGAACCGCACCTTCATGGGAACCGTGAATAGTTCTATGTAACGGATACCTCTGCGAAATGTGTTCCCTCAAACCTTAAGAGAGTTCTGCTGACGCTGTCTCTGTGACTTCTGGCATGCAGCCACACACACAATCATACCCAATTGAGTCAAACAAGTAATTTTCACTTTCAGAATAAAAACGGAGAGAAAGGATTAAAGGAGCCATACAGTGACGATAAAAAAATCAGTTCCCTTTACCCACTTGTGCACTGGGCATCTTAGAATGTTCCTTTGTTTGATGATGTCAGCTTGGGTTTTGAAACATATTGCAGCATCAGGAACTATTTGGCAGCTTTATAATTCAAATCTGTTTTATTGCTTTTGCTAGCACGCCTGGTCCTTAGTAAGTAAACTTACAAGGGGACGCATTATGAAGCTTTTGGAATGCATGAGGTATCCTAGCCATGTAGTGACCAATGTTATCAGTTTTCAATATGACTCATCAATAACCACTAGGGAAAACATTAACTATTAGACAAATATATCAACATTTCATAAATCACCACAACTCAATATACGTTTAACAATTTTTATTTCCCTATTAGTTACAATACTAATCCATATGGTTAATTCAAACTTTATTCAATCAGCTCAGAATGAGTTTATTAGCGACCACCAATAACACAATCTAATAAGAACTTGAGAAAACATTTGTTCTAATGCTTCAGCATAAGCCAACAAAGATGAAAATGACAACATCAATAGCAGAGTTCAGCAATCAGTTCGTCAATCATTTGTCACTGTCAATGTCACCCAAGGAATCCTACCTAACCCAGATTAGCATCAGCATGTGGGACTTCATGCGAAAACAATTTAGGAATGTGAATTTGGAAAAACATCTAACTAAGAGAAAACCATAAAAACAGCACAGTTGGTACCTAGAAGAAAAGGCACAAAAGTTAATCAGTCACATTGTCATAGCTACCTATCCACGGAATGGATCAGCAACGACCAGTCTTCGACTTCAGGTCATCAATTGTTCAGCAACGCATCAGGCTCTCAAACACATAAGCCCAATGACAGAATCTCGACTCACGTCTCCTGATATCGACATTTCACCCCTCGTATCTCGGATCTCCCTCAATTCTTCTCCCGCATCTGAAGTTTTAGCCCCTTGTCATGACTTTTTATTAAGATTAGCCAGTCCATCCCCCTAATACCTAATTGGGCAGTTAATCACCAGTTATTACCCTAACCAATAATGTCTATTTTACAAATCTATAAGTTCTAAGATTACGTCATTCTCAGTTCGTTGATTGGTTCACTGTACGATGTACTCATTATCCAGCTCATCAGGTATCGAAAATGTTGCATCTTCCTCTTCAGTCAGTGTCTCTATTGTTTGAGTCCTGGGAAAGTACATCTCGTCTACTCTACACATAATTGTATCATTTTGATTCCATCATCTACTGTCTGTCGGCACATTGCAGAAAATTCTAGCTAAGCAGACTTTAAAATCGGGTGGTTCAAGGTTAGTTCAACATCTCAGCTTCATTACAGTGCACAATTTATTCAGCTTCGGCATGAGGCCTGGAAAAACTAGGCCACAACTTTGGCTAAATTAACTCTACCCTATAATGCAAAACATTGGTTATACATCTCATTATGGCACATTGCAACATTATTATTACATTTTTCTATTATTTCACACATTTTTAATCATTTTAGTACGATTTCGTATAAGTGGCTGCCATTCTCAGTAGGCACATTTTCAAATGTGCACATTATTTTCTCTACAATTAATTTGTCTATGAACGTTTTGTTAATCAAAACACAAACATTCATTAATCATTTCTAATTAGCATATCTGCTTCAACACTTTTCGGTATCAAAAAACAAGAGGATAAAACACAACTCTCTGTAGGAAATTCCCACAGGAGTGTCATACAAAAGCACAAGGAAAAGGACAACCGACTGCAATCCACCCCATCTGTAGCCACCCCTCAGGGTACTCACTCCAGAAGGAATATGTTACCCTGTAAGCATCTGTTTGTGACATGTAGTGCTGTAGATTAACATGCTTTGCATACTCCTGCTATCTATTGTTGGGTCCAGATGTGATCATGTTTTTCTTTGAAGAAGGCTTTCGAGTCACAGTGACTCCTCCTCTTGGTGAGAATGGGCATAGACATTGACTCCATGGTTAGACTATTTTGCATCAGACGGGTGAGAATGGAGTGTAAAATAAGTGTTAGTAAAAAGATGTACATGTGTACACAAAGTAAACTGCAATGTGCGTAGGTGCGTAAGTGTCCAGATGGAGAGTGGGTTTATGTTAATCTACAGCCACATGAACAGATGCTTACAGGGTAAGCAACATATTTAGTTTGAGGCATGTACCACTGTAGATACACATGCTTTGCATAGACTGTAAAGCAGTCCTCCTCAGAAGCAGTGGTTAACCTGTGGGTGTTGCAGTTGCTGCTTTGTATACGTCAGCTATTGGAATGTTTCCTAGGAATGTCAAGTATGCCCCTTTCTTCCGAGTAGAATCAATCAGAATGTGCTCTATGAGGTGTAGGTAGCGTTCTTTTGATTTAGTGTAACATGCTTGAATGCACTTAACTATCCATCTGGCAATACCTGATTTGGATACAGGCTTTCCTTGAGGTGGGGAAAAAGCAACATATAGTTATTTAGTGTTTCTAAAAGTTTTAGTTCTATCAGTATAGAACATAAGGACTCTTTTGACATCTAATACTTGAAGAGCCCTCTCTACAACTGATTTTGGTTGAGGGAAAGAAAACAGCAACTCAATTGCCTGATTGAGGTGAAAATTAGATACTATTTTTGGGAGGAATTTAGGGTTGGTGCCTAGGACCATCCTGTATATGTGGAGCTAGAAGAAAGGTTCTTCCAAGGCTAATGCCTGGAGCTCACTCACATGTCTAAATGAGGTAATAACAATTAGAAATGCCACCTTCCAAGAGAGATATTGAAGGGGGTAGGTATGCTGGGGATTGAATGGAGGGCCAATGAGCCGTGTAAGAGTAATGTGAAGATTCCATGAAGGTGCAGGTGGAACCTGTGGTGGAATTACTCTCCTAAGCCCCTCCACAACAGCTTTAATGACTGGTATTTTGAAAAGAAATTGTGTAGCCTATTTTGTAGATAGGCAGCTAGAGCAGCGAGATGTAACCTTATGGAGGTGAATGCTAACCCAGAGAGTTGCAAATGAAGCAGGTAATAGACAATGTTCTGTACAGTGAAACGGACAGGCTCAAATAGTTTTGAATGACAATAACAAACAAACCTCTTCAATTTAGCTGCGTATCATGCACAAGTGGAATGCCTACGAGCTTCCCTAAGAATGGCCATACATTCAGGTGGTAGATTCAGGTACTAAATTCTATGGCTTTAGGAGCCAGATTCCCCAGTCTGAGAGGTTTGGGATCGGGGTGCCTGATTTCTTAATGGTTCCTAGTGAGAAGGTCCGGCTTGTTGGGGAGCTCCCATGGGGAACTACACAGAGGTCCAGTAAGGTTGTGAACCAGGGCAGATGGGTCCACATGGAAGTCACTAGTATAAGTGTGAGAAATGTTTGCCTGAGCTTCCGAATCAGAATTGGAAGGGGAGGGAGAAGGGGAAAGCATTGGCAAATATCCATGACCAACCTATCCATAGTGCATTGCCCTTGGAAAGTGCGAGTGGGAACCTGGAGGCAAAGTTTGGGCAGTTGTGAAGAGATCTATTTGAGAGAACCCCCATCTGTGAAAGTATGGAAGGAGGACTTAGGGGTGGACTTGATGCTGCATCCTGTTGAGGATGGCTGCAAAATCATTGTCTATTACCGGAAGGTATTCCCCTAAGTGGTGAAGGCAGTGATGTAGAGCCCATCTCCAAATTGTCTTAGATAGGTGAGAAAGTGGATAACGTCCACACCAGTTTTTGTAGATAATACATGGCTGTCATATTGTCTGTCCGGACTAGGACAACCTTGCCAATCGCATGAGGTAAGCATGCATTCAATGCTAGGTGAGCAGCATGAAGCTCTAGGCAGTTGATGTGGAGGTCCCAGTGTTTGTCCCAGAGACGCTGTATTGTGAGATCCAGCAAGTGTGCTCCCAATCCAATGAGTTATGCGTCTGTTGTAACGGTGATTTGGGGAATAGGGTTGAGGAAAAGCCGCCCTTGTAATAAGTGTTCCACCACTGCAGACAGTGATGAATGCAGCTGTCTATCAACACTAGACCTTCTAACTGACCCTGTGACTGGGACGACTGTCAAGCTAGATACTCCTGTAATGGGTGTATATGTAGACATGATGGGGTACTATGGCATTGCAGGAGGCCATCAGACCTAGGAGATGCATGAGTGCTTCACTGTGATTTGTTTATTTGTCTGAAATTGGGATAACAACACTTGGAAACTGTGGATTATTACAGGATTGGGATAGGCTAATCCTAGTTATGTGTTTAGAATATCCCCTAGATATGGATGAACCTGTAGAGGTTGAAGGTGAATTTTACTGGCACTGATGGTGAACCTTAAGTAATGGAGCAGGTCTATTGTAACCGGAGTGTGTTGTTGACACTGTTGATAAGTGTTGGGTTCGATAAGCCAATCGGCCAGCTATGGAAATATGTGTAAATTCTGTCTGTGTAGATGGGCTGCTCCCATCGCTAGGCATTTGGTGATTACCCGAGGTGCAGTAGTCCCCCCAAAAGGGAGGAATTTGAACTGATAATGTTTGCCGTCCATCACAAATATGAGATACTTGCCAATTCCTGGGTGTATTGATATGTGCAAAACATGCATCCTTTAGGTCTAGTGTGGCTATAAAGTTACCTGATGGAGAAATGGGATCACGTTTTGTAAGGTGACCATATGGAAGTGCTCCAACAGGATGTACTCATTTAGGGGCCTGAGATCCAGAATTGGCCGTAGCGACTCATCCTTTTTGGGTATTAAGAAGCATAGAGAGTATACCCTTAAACCCTGATGAGGTAGAGGGACGGGTTCTATAGTTTCCTCGAGAAGAAGAGCTTGGACTACCTGTTAGTGTGAGGTGTACCAGTAATAACCTGTGAGTGTGAGGTGGAATGTTGGGAGATGTGGTAACGAGCACCCGACAACAGCCATGTTGGATAAGGTCCAACACCCACTGGTCTGATATAATTATTTGCCATGTGAGTAAGAAATCCTGTAAACACCCGATGACAAGGTGTTATATGGTAGAAGAGGGAAGTCAATGCTTGGTGATGGGTATTGTTTGCATGGGGAAGCACCCTTACCTCTGCCTTTGGAATTGTTTCCCCCATAGGAGCCTCCGAAGTAACCTTTGGGGGAGGTTTGTTGACCCTGATTACAGTGGAAGGAGGTGGAGGTGTGGGAAGAGGCTGCCTTGGGACCTTCACAATAGCTTAAGAGGTGAAAGGAGAGATGGGGAATAGATGTCTGACGAGCCCCCATTGCCTTTGGTGTCTCTGTATCTTTAAAAAAAAATGTTTTAGTGTATGGTCTACTTGGGGACCGAAAAGATGTTCCTTATCAAAAGGCATATTGAGGACATTTTGTAGTACCTCTGGTTTAAAACCAGAAATCCGCAGCCATGTATGGCACCTGAGCAAGATTCAGGTGTTGATACCACTAGCTGCAGTGTCAGCAGCATCTAAGGCACAGTGCATTGAGGTATTTGATATACGTTTGCTTTCAGTGAGAAGGTCTTGTCCTCGTTTTTTGTGTTTCTCTGGGAGATATTAGAGCAGATCCTCCATTTCATCCCAATGGGCCCGATCGTAACGAGCAAGTAGTCCTGTTGAATTGGTAATACGCCAATGACTGGCGGATTGTGCCGCAACACTCTTCCCCCCTGGATTAATACTCTTGCTTTTTCAGGCGGTGGAGCATCCCCACTAGCTTGCAAGTTGACATGCTTGCAAGCAGAGGTAATGACAAGCGAGTCTTGTGGTAATTGGCCCCTGATGTAGATGGGAAAAGATGGGGAGGGCTTATATTTTTTGTCTACCCTGGTGTTATAACCCTAGCCCTAATAGGGTCTTTAACATTGTCCTCCATATGTCTTAACATGCCCTTTCGCATAAGAAGATACTGTGTGGCCCTATGAGAAGTGGAAAGTGTTCCAAAGAGGAAGTCCACTTCTAAAGGGTCTTTATGGAGTTGTACATCATCAAACACAGCAGCTTCCTGATATAAGGTTGAGTCACCAGGAGGGGAGGGACAGGCATGTTCACAGATCCAGGTCTGTGTCTCCTGGAGGATCGATATCATAAGTATACCAGGAGTCAACATGTGGTGGTGTCCAAAAGGTGTCTTGTTCCCCATCCTGCATGTATCATACTGCAGAGAACTTGAGGTAAAATATCTAGTGTGTCTACTATAGACTGTGGTAGAAAAGGAGAAACTGTAGGTGGTGGAGGTGCTGGAGGAGGTGGTGAGGGTGGCTGAGGAGGCAAAGTGTTGGTGGTCTTGTCTGACTTTTTTTGTGTGTTCCGGTGGTACCAGTAAGTCCAGAGTCTCCTGGAAAGACAGCCATCTTTTGGGTGGTGGAGGAATAGGAGCTGAAGATCTGGCAAGGATACGTCCGATGTGAGGTTGGATGTGGGTTTGCTTTTGCTTAGCATTCAGTTGCTCTTGGACTCTATGGAGTATGGGCTCCACTGGCTTGCCAGAATCGGGCTTGGAAGTCGGCTTCAAAGGTTTCTGATCCGACCCAGGCTTTGGTTTCAGCACCAAAGTTCCACTTTCCATTGAAGTAGCAAACATGGATATCGATGTTTGGATTGGCTCAGCAGCAAGGGTCGAGTAGGCACTGTGTGGTGTCCCAGAAATTAAGTGCTCAATGCCGAAGGCTTAGGGTTTGGTTGCTGTTTTGGCACTAAGCCAGGGAGGGAAGATGTCTGAATCAATTGCTCGGTGCCAGCCATGGCCTGAAGAAAATGGCAGACCGAGGTCCTCTTTATGTTAGGCGCCAAGTATCTTTTAGAGGAGTCAACATGGTTGGAGGGACTGGGGGGTGGTCGTACTCACTAACTGTTTAGCTGGTGTAACTTCCTCCATATTCAAGTCAGCCTCGAGATCAGAGCTTGAACTGCCCTTGATCGATACTGCCTCTTCCTCCGCAGCCGACAGTTAAGGATTTTCTTCCTCTCCTTCAACAGCTTCATGGCCGAAGATGTCTGGTGTATCCTCGATGCTCCTCAGTGACATTTCGAAGCAATGTGCTTAACGGTCTCTAAGAGTTTTCTTCAAGCAGAAGGAGCAGCAGACTTCAAAATCCACTTCACAGAGCTCTGGTGAAAAACACAGATTACAGACTATGGCCCTCATTATGAACTTGACGGTAATCACTGCCGAGCCAACGGTGAACAGAAGACAGCCAGTGGCGGTGGACTGCACACCACCGACTAATGATGCCCAAAAGATAAACCTCCAAAAATCTTGCAACCTCCACCCACCACCAGGGACAACAAATGTGGAAAGGCAGTACACCCCACCCAGCCACTGCCATGCAGACAAATCCTCCGCCCACCAAATAATGATGCACAAATCAGATTGGCGGACAGTGAATGCCGAACGACCATTGGCGGTACGGACTGCCACGGCCAGCAATGGGACCCACAAACCACAAATGCACACATTGGCAAGTTTGAAACCCACACACCTGACACACATCCACAAAACTATAAAACACTTACATACACACCCCACAATCCTTTGCAACACCAATAGCACAACAGATATTGACAACACAACACGCATACACTGAACTCAACATCACAGAAGTCACACACCCAACCACACAACAGCACCCTCACCAATACACCTACAACATACCACCCACAACACACACCATGGCACCCCCGCTTCACAGACAGGGAGCTAAGGACCATGGTGGATGAAATACTCCGAAATACTCAGGGTCGAGCCACAACCATTCGGAGCACAGGTGCAGCAGACACCCGTGGCCAGGAAGATGGAGCTATGGCAGAGGATAGTCAACAAGGTCAACGCAGTGGGAAACCATCCACGCACAAGGGACGGCATCCGGAAGAGATGGAACGACATTCGCGGGAAGGTTCGGTCTATGACATCCAGACACAACATCACTGTACAGAAGACTGGTGGTGGTCCCCACCTCCTCCCTGCGAATACACCGACTGGGAGGAGAAGGTCCTGGCTATCGTGCACCCCGATGGCCTCACCGGACTCACTGGAGGACTGGACTCGGGTAAGTCAACTACAATATCTTCATATTCACCGCACCTGTAATGCACACACCTGAAATGCATGTATCACCCAATCCCCTCACCACCACCAGGACCCCATCCGCTACCCAGTCCACAACACCCACATCCAAGTTCCCTGTATGCCCAGAATCCCACAAACAAATCTCCATGCACTCCCCTGAGCACAGTCACCTACCTCTGCATGGAATCCCAGTGGCACTACAGCACCCACAATGCATCTCCACCCCCCACACAAAAAATGCACCAAAATGTACACAAAGGGACCTTGCATGCCACTACAGGGGAATATAAGCATAAAATAGTGTAGACCAGTACAGCGATTGTTGAAATAGTACAGAACACCCACATGTCTATTCTCTCACACACAGACACGACACCCATGCCACCCGGACGGAGATGTCAAGGAGTGCCAGCCCTCCACCTGAAGACGGATGCCCCACTTAGGAGAGTGCTGGGCTATCACCCTCCAGAAGCCCCACCCAGGACACCACTAACACCCCTAACACACAGCCACCATCATCAGATCTGGCCAAATGACCCTACACCAGTGTCTCCTGGCCACGAACTGGCTGCCCACATGTACAGAGGCCAGAGCCTCCACCCACCACAGGCAGGATGATGAAGGGCCAACTGCAAGTGGGACTGCCAGACCTGTGCAGGGGACACAGGCACAGGGGGTTAGGGCCAGTGGGAGGGCATCAGTGACTCAGGGGGGTGGCCTAAGGATGGATGCAGCAGACCAGGAGGTGATATCTGAAGTCCTGGGAGCATATCACCGTACTCAGGACAGGATAGGTCAGATCCTGGCCACCCTGGAGCAGAATCAGAGGCTGCAGATTGCACACCACCAGGAGGCCACGGAGCAATGGAAACAGCTCAATGCCACCATGGCCTCCATTGCAGGGGTGTTGCACCACCAGTACCACAGCCAGCCTGAGTCCTCTACTCACCTGCAAGCCCCTACCACTAGCCAGGATACTGCCCTGCCATCTACATCTGCAGCATCCTCTGGACTGGTGGCACTGCCAGAGGACTCACAGGAAACCAGCACCCCTACCCCTGCAACCCAGCTGCACCTTCGCAAACAAGCCCTCAGACCCAGATATGCCACTGAAACACCAGCCAAGACCAAGTCCAGCACCAGGAAGTGACTCTGCCCTGAACTGTCTCCATTGTGTGCCACTGAGCTACCTTGTTGACATGCCACTACCATCAGACCATCTTCCAGTGGCCACATGGACTAAACCCCAGTGCAACCAACAGCTGAGCATATGTATCTGAGTATGTTTTTCACCATGTGCCCACTCTCTTTCACTGTCCCAAAACCTATGTATATATATTGCCATTGAATAAATACACCTATGCACTCAAATCGTATGGGGATCATAGAATCATGTCAGCAAGCGACGAAGGGGAGAGAGAATGGGGCCATGGCTGAGGCCCCCGGCCAGGCTATGGAGATGTGGTGGAAGCAAAATAGCAGCCTCCTGCCATCCAGGTATGATAGAGTGGAAGTGACTTCATTCCGCGTTAGTCATCATGACGGAAGGCGGTGTTCCCCGCTGTGCACCTGATCATTGGATTACATGGTTGTCAATGGGGAACCTTGGCCAATCATGATCGCCGCTGGCGGCGACGGTGCACACCGATGCGGTATCTACCACCATTTTGTCAGACCCTTGACACTTGACTCCTGAATCATGTGAAGGGTAGTACTCCACTGTGTGTGCTGCAGTGTACTGACTCTGGTCCCTGAGATACCGCGTGTCACAGGGGAACGGGCCCAGTCCTTCACTGCAGAGGAGTTGGAGAAGCTGGTGGACAGGGTTCTACCCCTGTATGTGAAGTTGTATGGGAGACCAGAGGAGCAGGTGAGTTGCCATCTGTCATCTGTAGATGTGTGTGATTATGGCAGATGCCTGTATGCATGTGTGTTTGATGTGTGACTGCCGAGCCGTAGGTTGTCTGGCTCATTTTGCCTGTAATTTGTTAATATGCATGTCAACATTGGCCATTCAATATGGAACGGCATGGCATATGTATACGGGGCACCCAAACTGACGTCTGTTTCTTTGCTCTGTGTGTCCCATGCAGGTCACCGCCCATCAAAAGAAAGGCCTGTGGCAAGCCATCGCCAAGGAAGTGCGGACCATGGGGGTCTACAACCGGCGGAGCACACCCTGCAGGAAGCGGTGGGAAGACTTGTGGTGCTGGGTCAGGAAGACCGGAGAGGCCCAGCTGGGGAAGGCCTTCCCCCAGGACGGGGTGCCCGTCGGACCCTGACCCCCCCTTATGGCCCGTATTCTGGCGGTGGCCTATCCATATTTGGATGGGCGCTTGAAGGCAGCACAGCAGCCACAAGGGGGTGAGTAGCAACACTGTTGTGATACCACTTTGATGGTTGAATTTGGGTGCTGTGGGTTGTATGCATTGTAGTGCCAGGCACTTAAGACAGGTGTGTCCCTGCAGTCCTTCCCCCTCCACGTCCTTGGGTTGGTGTAATAGCTAGTTGTGGCAGGCTCTATAGACCTAGGAGGGGTCCCCTTTTTGCCATCTGGTATTCATTGTGGCCTTATGGACTTGTAAGTGCATTGGCTGGGCATGGTCTCTCATGGGTGTACTTCACAAAGTGTATCAGGGTCGTGTTTCATGGGGGTTATGTGGTGTATTCTGGGGTCAAAACTACATGACAATTATGCAAAATTACATAAAACGTTTGTAAACTTACGCTTGTGGAGAGAAATGTGATTTACCAGTATCTCAAGTCCGTCTGCAATTCGCATAAAAGAGTACTGGGAGACACCAGCAAGAGACTGGTTCAAGTAGATAACGTTTCTCAGTGACAAATGTATGCGACCTAGCCTCCTGTTGTTATCTTACAAGACGTTTTAAATCGAGATGAATACTCCTGAAAAAAAATTATGCGCAGTTGCATAATGTGAAATTTTGAGAAATGTAATGAATTTCGCATTGCCCATGATGTTGGTATTTTGCAAATTTAATTGCAATTTCGCCCAGGACTAAAATAAATCACCTCCTCGTCCTAACTTCTTGTTTGTGCCTTAACTGAATGAGGCGATCTGACTCCCCAGATAAGCATGCCTTAGTTTAAACTTTCTAGAAACTGAAGCCCTTTCACCCCACACCCAGATGGTGTATAACTAGCCTCACCTACCCAGAAGACATCTAGGCCGATTCACAAAAGCATTTATGAGTATGGGAAACAGTACTACAGATGTACTCTTTTGTGCAGTCTTAGATGTCTTTGTGCATCAGCCTCGAAACGTCCAACTTCCTTTTAGTAAAAGTGCAAATAATACTCAGTACTTCCTATCTGTACTAACTGGATATGAATATTCCCTGTAAGTAACCATTGTATTCCTATTTTAGATGATTTGAGGAAAATTTACAAAGACATTTAAAGGAGTACTGCAGTAGTACTATTTTACATTTTCCAAATTGCCTTTGTGACTAGGCCCTATCCTATCTGTCTGTTTCTAAGGCAGGCAGCCATGTCGTGGTAGCTTGGACCAATTATTTTATCATCCCATCTTCCTATAACTATAACTTATTAAGACATATATTTTCTTTTCTTTGGTAGATTAAGTCTAGAGAGGTCTACAACTTTTTTGCTGGAGCCGCACCACCCTGTGAGGCTTGGATCGTAAGGTATTGATCAGTAAGGGTTGTATTATATGAAAGTGCCCCTGTGTTGGGGTCACAGCAGTGGGATCTGGGGGACTGAAGTGTTGCTGAACAAGGAAAAAAGCGACAAGGAAGGAGAGCAGCTCCTGAATTTTTCAGCATCCAAAACACCCACAAGTAGTCTACTACGTTGTTGGCAGTCGGCATGAGGAGCGGATCATGTGAAGGAAGCGCAGTCTCGCCTTTGGAGAGGTGGCACAAGGAGCGGATCGTGAAGGAAGCGCAGTCTCACCTTTGGAGAGGTAATGCATACACTGCTGTAAAAGAGGAAGCAAAGGGGCAAAGTGGCTTTACATGGCGGCAGGGATTTAGGCATCCTCTACTGACAAAGAAAGACAAGTGAGGGGAGCTATATGAATTCAAAGCCGTAGGAAGCAGTAGAATTATACTCACAATACCAGAAGACTTTTTTGTCTCCAAACCAATGAATGATCAGCAATCTGTGGTTAACTATCTTGATTTGTTTGTGCTGGAGGTACTGAACCTGCAGCATCAATGCCTCCAGCCCACCAAACACCACCTGTTGGTCGGCAGTGCCCTCAGACCCAGAAGTCTGCGATGTGTAACGGTACCTACAGCCATGCAAGGTGGAGCGCTGCTGTCGGGACCTGATGACTGGCTGGAGGGCTGGAGTGGGTGGCTGTATAGCATCCTCACCCTCTAGTGCTGATGGCTGTGGGGAGAAGGACACACTGCTGAAGTGGCCGTGAGATGTAGTGGGCTCACTCTCAAGCACTATAGCTTCCTCTTCCTCCGTCTGCATGTGTTCTTCCTCCTTATCTGTTGGCCCTTCAATGTCTTCCGCAGGTGCATCTATTTGGATAATGGAGATACCATTAAAATCTGTAACATGCTAAACACAATCTCATTTGTCGTACTCTAATGTTTGTACAAACTTCTAACACTGACTACACTTTTACTATCTATGAATACAATTCCGATGATGCACCATGTGGGATATTTGGGACATGGAATCATCCCATCCAAATAAGTCTGTTTTACATTTATTTGGACACCAAGTTAAAGCCCATTTATGTTGGCATTATAACAGTTTTGCACTTGCTTTGTGTGGGTACAGGCACAGATGTGTCCAGGTTTACAAATCCTACAACAGTCTCTGGCTCCAGAGTGGATTCCACCATTGCCTCCAGTGTCGTGGGCGGGGGTGCAGTGTAGGGTCCACCTTCTGTGGCACATGACTCATTCAGCTGTGTTGCAATCTTTTCCTTGGTGCGTGAAGCGAGGCTGTACCACCTATTGTGAATCTCTTCAACGGAGTGCTCAGTCACCCCCACAGCATTTATCTTCTGTTGCATCTCCTGCCATATCTTGCACTTCTGCAACTCTGGAACGTTCATGGATGCCCAGACCAAATAGGAGATGATGGTTGCTGCAACACTTCTCTGTGAGAATCTCCAGTTCCTGCTTAGAAAACTTCAGTTTTCTATTCCTCCCCACTGCCTCCTCCTTCTTCTACTGGCTGGCCATTGCTGGTGTTGGATGACTGCTGACTGGGCTCCTCAATTCACTATCTGTACTCTACTGCTCTCCTGCCTCACTCTCTGCCTGCCTTCCTGGCTACTTCTGTTGCACCTTCACCGCAAAAGGCTCACTGAACCAAAGGTCTCTGAAGGAGAAGAACTGAAAGCAGAACCATTTACTTTTGAGAACAGAGACAATTAAATTTGAGTGAGCTTCTCTGGATTTTGCTGCGGAAGTTGGCTTTTCAAAGAAGTGCTATCTGAGCAAGAGGAGTGGCGCCTTTAGACAGATATGGTCCCAACTGAAAGGAGTCCCAAAAAAGATTAGAATCTGCTAGCAGCATATTATGTATCTTATGATCCACAGTATCAAGTTGTGAGAAGAGGTGAGTACCTGCATAATTATTGATAATCATTCCAATGTCACTCCAAAAGCCGATAAGAGCAGTTTCTGTATCACGTCTGGGCATAAAGCCTGATCAAGAAACTATGTTGATATAGTGACATTTTTCCTAATCTCTTAATGATCACTGGGAGAATGGTTATAGCATGATAGCTGAACAATTCAGGAACCTCCAAATTATACTTGCTCCACAGAGAGACTTCTATGTCTTGATTGAGTACCACTGGAACAAAACCTTGTTTCAGAATGAACTACCCAGATGGAGGCGTGCTCAGACACCTGCTGAACAGTAATCTTCCTGATGTCCCTGAGCTTTCAGGCAGAATTCTTGCAGCCCTGCATCTTCTTTTCAATGGTGGGTGTGAGTGGAGCTGCGTCAACGGCTAGTGAGCAGCAGGATGAGTCGGCAGACCTTTTTTCAGGTCTTTTCAGTATTATTTAAATCTATATCTCTGCTCCTCATTCCGCGCCACAACTGCAACCTCCATTTTAGGACACTTCGCTTTGCCTCATAGTGAACATGCTGCAAAAGGAAACAACTGAAGTTCTCTAACAATTGCAATTTATCCATATGACATCTCTCACAATGCAATCCTTAATAGCTGATAAATCTTGGGTATAACTACTGCTCTTTAGATGTCCTAGCTGTCATTTTGTCCTATTTAGTTTCTGGTACCTTGCGGTCATACTCCAGAAGGAAGACTCCATTTTTCCTCAATGTTTTTCTCTTATGGGGCACCTCCTACCTTCTTTGGAGGTTAGGGATACTATTCTGTCCGCATTTAGACTATATTTCTCTCTACTGGAACAGAATTTCCCCCTGCATGTGTCACACTTCTACTTCAGGTTTGATTGATTACTGCATTTGTTCCTCCTTCTTCCTACAATTATCTACACATTACACTACATTTTCTTCCTCAGTTGGAGATTTACATTGCTTTAATAAATACTGATCAGGATTATGCAGTTGCTACTAATCCTTTATGACGGATAATCAAATCACTTCGTCTTCAAAATATTTTACGTCCCCTCCCCAGTCGCCTGTTCACATACAGAACCAACAGGCAATGCCAATGAACGGGCAGAGAGGGATACAGCTTTACCAACTAAGTCTCCACTATCTCGGCTTAGAGGACATTAAGGACGAATTCAAAAGCCTGAAACCGTTTGTTGTGGAGACAAGTGCCACCCTTCAAAGAATTGAAGAGAAGTGGTGCAATTTGGAATCTAGAGTTTCAGAAGTGGAACAACAAATAAGTGATGCGCAAGATGTAGTTGCCAAAGTGGATTTACTAACAAAAGAGGTTGCTCTTCTTAAAAAACAAAGAGGGGACTGGGAAAATGGTAACAGACATGTATGGATTTTCTAAAGGAGCAGAGAGATCTGACATGATTATATTTCTAAGCTCAACATTCTCAAGATCGTTGGTTTGTCTGATTTTTCCGATCTCAATATTCAAAGGGATCACAGTGTTGGTACCTTGTCGTAGTTTAAATATGTATCAGCAGACCAAAAAGTATCATTGCCTTTTTTTCTACAATATTCAGATCTTATGAAAGTCCTCTCAGCTGCTAAGCAAAGGAAACAAATGTTATGATCAGGTCAGAAGGTTTTTTTACCCAAGATGTTGGAAGAATGACAGCTAATAGATGAAAGAACTTTCGAGATCTATGTCCAGTTCCAAGATCCATGAATGTTTGTTATGGTCCTTGTTTTTTGAAGGTTACTTTAAAGGACAATACGTCTACTTTTGATAATACAGAAGATTTGAAGAAAAAAAAAACATTTACCTACATAAAGGAGAAGGGACATAATCCCTACTCCATAATTTAATTTCTTAAACTTTTTCATTCAGAGGTTTAATGTCTGTCTTTCAAGTTCAGCTCAATGCCTTTTCTGTACCTGTGTATATTTGTATTTCCTACATCTGATTTCACCAGTGTTTTCTCCTCCTTCTTTTTCCCTTTTATATACTATTAGTTCTCTTTCTCTTAATACAGTTTGTAATTTGACCTTTTCCTAATATTTAATATATAGCATACATGTCTGTCTTCCTTTTCTTCTTATCTCTATTCATATTTCAGGGGGATGCCTTTGGCTGGTCTTTGCCTTTCCACGCACCCTCCTCCCATTCACACCGTTCTTTGCCTTCACTTACTTCTGACTATAGTTAACGTCTTGTCGCTTTTTACCATCTCTTCTTTCTCTCATTCCGGACAGTTTTATTGTTTCACTCCCCCGCCTCTTTTTATTTTCTTCTTTTCTGTCCTTTTCTTATTCTTCCCTCCAGTTCTCTCCTCTCTCTGTTCTTTGTTCTAATATTGTTAGTTTCCTTACAGCCTTCCTTCATTGCTACTTTGTTTCCTCATGTAGTGGAATGTCTCATACTGATCCCTCAACATCGCCCACTTATTTATCTCATTGTTGCTTGTCTATGTGTCATTGACCTTTTTTATGAGTAAATTGTGTATTGTCTCATGTAATTTTAAAGGTCTTCATATTCCCATTAAAAGGCAAGCAGTACTCAACTAACTAAAATGTTGATTGCCCTATTGCAAGAGACATATCCTACAGAACAAGGCATTCTTTCATAAAAAGAAGCTTGGGTTGCTAATGTCTTTTTTTTTCCTTCTGCTGTCAAAAAAAAAAAATGGTGTAGTTGTTCTCTTTCACAATTCCTTGTCTCTGGATCCTAAAACTGAAGCTAAAGATGATGAGGGCAGCTATTTCATTTTTAATCTTAATGTAAATAATACCCCACTCACAATCTGTAATGGTTAAGTTCTCACTGGAATTGATGTTCAATTTTGGGACACTTTTTCCACTAAGCTAATGTCATATGCAAATGATAACCTGATTCTGGGTGGAGACTGCAATCAAGTTATGGATCCCTTCATAGACAGAAGTTCACAATCTAAATATATCCCTAACAACATGCAGAGAAGTTTTTTTTAAAAATCAATACTTTTGAGGGTGTTTTTTTATGCATGGAGGACTTTTAACCCTGATGGTATAGAATTTATGTATTTTTCTCCTCTCCAAATTTCTAGGTACAGAACAGATTACATATTTTTAACCCATACTATTTTGAAATCTTTAGTACAAGCCAAAATCAGTTGTATTGTTATTTGTGAACAGGCTCCAGTCATTATTGATTCAGACCTCTTGCCAAACACTCCTCGTTCTAATAAATGGAAATTTAATACTACATTATTGACCAATGAGACTTTTGTAGAACAGTTTGGTCAATCTTACACTGAGCTCTTTGAGTTAAATTGTAACACAGATATCAAAATAATTTTGTATGGGATGGTTTTAAGGCTGCTGCCAGAGCTTCTTTATTGATTATGTTACAAAACACAAATGGAAAGCACTTAAAGAAACCTCCTCTTTCTAAAGCATTAAAAATCTCAAACATGTTTCAACTAACAAAAAGGATACCGTGGCTCGCTTGACTAAGGCTAAATGCCAATGGATTCCTCTTAAAAGTAAATGCCAAGTATTATGGTGTTCGTAATAAAGCAAGAACATTACTGGCCCACTACCTAAAGGTTAAAAAGCTAAGATAACTGCCATACTGTTAAACTTGGCAACAGATAGTTCTGAAACAAACATTATACAGCTTTTTATGGACTATTATAAGCAATCTTTATACTCCAGGACACAATGCTTCTCAATCCTTTCCTACAATATGGCAAAGATTGGAACTCTCTTTGATCAAACTCTGTCTGTCAGTGATATGCTACACACCCTACAACCTCCATATTTTTCTTCCCCATTCTATTTCATTAACCGCACCTATCCTTATATGCGCAAGCTCCACGATATACAATTTTAAACATACCCTCGATAGTATAATAAACATATAAACTATTTTTTGCGAAACATTGGATACCCAAAGAAATTATGTCAGTCAGACAACCTTTTTCTAATGACCACCGTCTTCCTTTTTCAAGTTACATAATAAATTTAATATACCTGCATCTCATGCTTTTAAGAATGAGAAATTATGATCTATAATTGCACAACTCTTTTCATTTGTTTTGCAACACCACTATCAAGACTTATCCACTGCTTTTAATTTCTCTAGAAGAAGAAATAACTTTATTCTTTTGATTAGTTAAAATCATACAAAAGAGAAAGGCAATAATTAACATTCATAAAAAAGAATAGGCTCCAACCAAATTAAAAACGTATGTAAACCCGTAAGTACATAAAAGCTGTCTGGGGTATGTCAGGCACATGGCTTGTCCAGAGGTGTCCCTCTGTGCTGCGTTAAAGTGCAAGTGTGCAGGATAAAAGGTTTTTATCAGATTGCTTCATAAAATTAAAAAGAGTCAAACAGCAGTCTTAAGATCAAGCGATCAACTTTGTCGAAAGGTTCTAGTTGCTGGGAGTCTCCCAAAATTATGATGTTAATATCTGTTCCCCAACTAGCAACCTAGCCCATGTGTGGCAACTGTTACAGGAGGTCCTGGGTGTCAAGAGTGTTATTAAGGTGCAAGCATGCAGTTCGATACATGGGGATCCTCTTGTTCTACTTCTCTGATGACCTCTTTGACGGCAACAACCGTAGAGTTTTATGCAGGATCCGCTCCCAGATGTGCTTCTGGCAAGCCCTCCCACTGGCAGCAATCAGCAAGATAGCCCTGGCAAAAATGATCCCCCTGCCGCATCTACTTTCTTATTTTGCAAACCTCCCAATTACTCCGCCACGCTCCTTTGCAGAGGTGGACACTCTCCTCATTGCACTGATTTTGGGCACTGGTAGGCGCCAAATCATTCTCACCAAGTTGCAGCTGTGGACTGACTGGGGAGGCCTGGGGGCTTCATCCTCTGAAGCTTACTTTTTTGGCGGCACAACTCTAGTGGCTCTCCCGTTGGACTGCTGGCCGCAACCTGGGGGAGGTTACAGATGCTCAGAGAGCAATCCAGGTACTGGAGTTGAGGGGGCTCCTTCTGAAAAGGCCACAACGTCCACGGACCTGGCCCCTGCAGATAACGCTGACTCAGCGATGTATGGCTCAGGTACACTGGCCGTCCCACTCCGTCCTCCTATACACCCTGCTGTTTCCCCTTGTTGTGTTGCCCCATCAACATGGAATCTACACTGCTTGAATCCTGAAGGCATGGACAGATAACAGTCAACACAGTTGGCAAACTTTTACAAGAGGGTCGCCTCCTCCTCTTTGCACAGTTGGCGGAGGAAAGCGGACTCCCTCCTGGGCAGTTCCTTCTCCAAGGGCAGCTGGTCAGCACATGCCAAGCACTCTGGGAAATATCGGAGAGGGAATCGCCTACGCACCTGGTACTACACTCTATTCTGTTGATGGGACCTGGCTGCCACCTAATTACGTGGTTATAAAGAGCGATACATGAACATATGCACACCTTTCTATCCACACTTTGACACATCGATTTTGGATGGCGCTTCGGGATAAATAATGGGACATAGTGCTTCAATACCCCAATACTTTGTTGCGCAACTCCTGGTTCAAGAACAAACAGCTCTTTTTATCACACAGGGCATATCTCACCACAGTGCGTTAACATTGTTTATTTCCAGACACGCTATCCTGCTGCCCCCGCTGCTTGGCCCAGGAGGTGGACTTCCTTGACATACTCTGGTCCTGCCCAACCCTCTACTGCTACTGGCACTCTGTTCACTCCACACTTAGAACAGTCACAGAGCTCACTGATTTTGACACGTGGGAGGCCGCCTCTTTGACATCTTTAAGCACAGTGAACAGCAGCAAGTGCATGCTTGTTTTGTATCTCTTGCGCACCTCCTTGACAAACTCGCCTTGACTATGCACTGGCCCTCCCCCGCGGACCTCCGTGTACACTTGGCACGGTGCAGTACATAAGTGAGGGGCACCGGAGGAGGATGCCCTGCAATCCGAGGAGAGGTGTTGTCTGCGAAAGCACCCTCTCTCCCCACACTGGGCCACAATACTTACACACTTCCACCAGACGATAACGCAGGCGGCTCCCCTCCCTCAGCCTCAAGAATGTGCCAACCATCCTCACCCAC
This sequence comes from Pleurodeles waltl, assembly GCF_031143425.1. Taxonomy (NCBI): domain Eukaryota; kingdom Metazoa; phylum Chordata; class Amphibia; order Caudata; family Salamandridae; genus Pleurodeles; species Pleurodeles waltl. The sequence continues at coordinate 488,966,725 of NC_090448.1, forward strand.
CCTGCGTGCAGTACAGCTAGGAAGCCTGCCCTAATACTATCCACCTCTGGCATATACAACACAACACCCCCTCTTACCACCACTTCAATTAGCTGCACCCTTCTCACCCTCACACATGTGACTGCTCACCTCCCACTACATAGCCATCCAAAGTTCTGCCCCTTTTCTCCCAGTTCTGTTCACCTGTTAGTTCCACCGAAGATCGCAGTCCTACTGCTCAACTTTGAACATTGCGGGGAACAAATACAACTGTTCATTGTAATGCCACAGACTGTACACACTGCACTTGGAAGCCCCCCTCCAAGACTCTATCTGGGATATTGAGCATTGTTAACCATTGTATTTGTGTCCTCTGTTTTCTTTGTTTGTAATTGTGTATCAAAATTTCAATAAACATGTTTTAAAAAAATGAGGCAGAGCTTCAGCCAGATTTGACTTGGAGAAGAGCTCTGTGCTAAGTTTAATATGTAACGGATAGGCTTTTGATTGAAGCTGGCCCAGTATGCCTGAGTCACGACTGAGAAGGGCCACACTGCCATAGGTTAGAGTTGGCATGATTTTTGCAGCCATCTTACTTTCAAGAATGGGTTAAGTGTGGGGCATTTCAATTTTTTGCGCAGGGTATTTAAGGTGATGATTCTGGCATTACTCTTCTTTGTGAAGTCTGTTCCCTTGTTGCCTAACAGTAACACTAGGTACTCATATTCTTTTACTCTTTCTAAGACATGTGTGCTAAGATGCCAAGTTCCATTTTTCTTAATTGCATTGCTAACCATCATCACCTTGGTTTTATTTTGGTTGGTGACTCAGTCATTTTGTGTAGCATGTGAGTGCAGAGTATTAATCAATCTCTGCAAGCCTACTTTTGTTAGGCTACACAGGACCACATTGTCCGCATATAATAGATGGTTCAATGCTACTGTGCTGAGACGAGGAGTGCGGCTGTTAGTTTGGTCAAGTACAGCAGAGAGATTGGCCATGCTTTTATTTCTCTAATACAGTGAGTGCCTCATATATCTATAGGAGTTTGAAAATATTCCCCATAGACAGGGCAAAAAGTAAAGTGGCACGTTTATGGGAAAACTATCTTCAACAAGCTTTTTCTATTTTAACTTGCAATAAGATTTGGTCTAAAATATACTCTACATCCCATTCAACTAGCAACACATACCTTGTTATTTTGTTTTACAGATATGTTAACCCCTTATCTTTTTTTCAAATAAAATTTTAATGGATAACAAATGTTGGTCAGCTAGCAATGAAAATAGTGATGTTAAACATATGTTTTTTGAATGTCCAAAAGCAAGTGTATTTTAGATACAAGTTTAGCATAAGATTATTGATATCTATTCAATGAGTATGACGTTTGATAAACCACACATCTTTTTAGGTGTTTCTTCTCATATTTGGCATACTAATGTTATGGTTGGGAAAATTTGTTGATCTTCTTATTGCTATTGCAATACGAATCATTATATTCAGCTGGAAGGATATCTCAAACATTACTTTGCTTACATGGTGGAATTTTGAATGCCATAATCACAGATTAGATAGAGCAAATGTGCAGTGCACTCAGCTCCTCATCAAGCGAGATCTATTATAGTTGCCATTTTCCTCCTTTTTATCTATATAGCCAGCTACTCCTCCAGATACATATACAATGTTTAAGCACCGTAATTCTCATAACCTTATAGATGGTTTTTAAACATAGGTTCTGTATGGTAAATGCTATTTTTTTCTATTTTTATTTGGGTTCTTTCTTTTCTGCCTTTTTCTTTCCTCTACTCTCCTTTTTCTCTTTCTTCAAAAAACATGAAAATGCTATTTTTTTTCTAGTTTTACGTTTCTTATGGTGGTGTGGAATTTTCCATAAGATGCATCAGTCATTATTTTGTCCTGGCATATTATAGATCATCTACGTTTTAGATCATTATTTCTAGTAATTATTAATATTTTGTTCTAAAAGGTATCATTTTTTTTTTTCAATAAAGCATTTTAATTTTTCAACAAAAGTAATAGATTACTAAGGTGGCTAACAATATGCGCAGAGTGCATCAAGCTTTTTAAAGATCCGAGTGGGCCAATGGACAATCAATAAGATTTAGATTCACTGGAGTATGGTTCAGGTATTATAGACAACCAGGACAAAATCAAACAGGATCAGTCAGGAAAGGTTGAAGAAAAAAAACCATGCATTTGGCAGAAGAGGCATCTGTCTATGTCACTCTGCACTACACTAGGGGCCTTATTACGACCCTGATGGTCCAATGACCGCCAGGGTTGCAGCGGTGGTCTAACCACCACATTACGACCACGACGGTAGCGCTGCAGTCGGACCACCAGCACCCCCACTTTTCGGCGACACGACAGTGTGGCGTTGCTGGCTGACCTAATCCGACGGGTCAATGCTGCAAGCAGCGCTGCCCTGAGGATTACAACTCCCTTCTCCAGCAGCCATTTCATGGTGGTAGCACTGCCATGAAACGGCTGGCAGAGACAGGGTGCAGGGGCCCCATGTGGGCCCTGCTCATGAACTTGGCATGGGTAGTGCAGTGGCCCCCCTGGCCTGTCCCGTCACAATGTTCACTGTCTGGGAACACTGCAACGGGTGCTGGTGCACCCTATGCACTACAGCATGCTTCCGGCTCTATTATGAGCCGGAGACAATGCTGTAGGCCAATTCCCACTGAGCCAGTGGGTGGAAACTCTGTTTCTGCCTGCTGACCCAACAGGAAACTTGTAATGGGACCGGCAGGGAGGTGGCCGCACTGACGGCAACCTAACTGTCAGGACTTCGGCGGTCAGGCTTTTCCATCGCCGAAGTCATAATGCCCCTATGTATGAGATCCAAAGAGGTGGGAACGATATTGGAACATGTATGTAATTGGATTTTGTATTGATTAATTCATAATTTGTCAATAGGTTTTCTTGGTTATAAGTGTTTTTGTATTTGGTAGGTTAATGCTCCTAGGCCAGAGCAATTTACTGGCAGATGGGCAATCCCTATAACAATTAGTGCTGCTATTCCTAGAAATGCAGAAACTGTGTACCACTACAAGCTCACTGAAATGTCAACTGTTTAATTTTCAGGCTTTTACTTTTAAGAGGTAGTGGGGTGAAACAGTCAAGTCTTACAACAGGAGGATGTCATGGGATAGAATGTCTAGTTGAGGTTGCACATGTCCCAAACATAATAAATAGACAATCTAAGCAGTGTTAACCGTTTAGAAAAAGATAGGACTTTCATTATTAATATAGGTATTATTAGTTATATTTAAAAAATACCTCAGAACCTTATAAACTTTATGCCAGTAACAATAATGTATGTGTATTTGGTTGCTCTATAAGTAAAGTGGACAGTAGCATTTATGTGCATAACTAAGTTTAAATGCACAGAGATAATCTCTAATTGCTAGCTAAGCACTGTGCCAGTTTGAGAGTGTTCAAGTTATCCCAGTTTGAAACCTGATAACCTTTGGTGTTCTCTTCCTGTTTCGGACATTGTTGGTCCCTTCCCACACCCCACCTCCCACAGAGACCACACTGGGCTGCACAGAGGTCAGGAAGGTGCTTGGATCACAGGAGCTGTAATCAGGGTCAAGCAAAGGGGTAGGCTCCACTGAAGCTGGGTAAACGAGTCTGCTTGTGGAGTCAGTCATCTGCAGCTAGAGGATAAGGTGACCAGCAACTGCAGAGGGTGAGGCACAGGGTCTGCACACAATCAGATGTTGCTTGAATAAATGGTGCAACATCAAGGTCAGGCACGTGCCATGCTAGATCATCAGCAACATCATAAAAAACATGATACACAATGGAGGGTGAAGGCACACCGGCCCCTCGCAATCATCACATGCTGGTGAAAATGCAAGCTAAATGTGCAGAATCACGGGTATTTTAGGATTATCAGGAGCTGGTGAAGATGAAGCACACCGGTTTGAGGCTGCACAAAGAGAGGATGCTGATCAAGCTGAGCAGAGATTTGCAATTCCAAATCTCAGCTTACTAGGCTTTTCTGACCTCCTTATAGCAAGATGCTAAAATCAAACTCAGGGGGTTATTACAACTTTGGAGGAGGTGTTAATCCGTCCCAAATGTGACGGATATACCACCAGCCGTATTACGAGTTCCATAGGATACAATGGACTCGTAATACGGCTGGTGGTATATCCGTCACTTTACCGTCACTTTTGGGACGGATTAACACCTCCTCCAAAGTTGTAATAACCCCCTCAGTCTCTTGTATATCATACTGGTTCTTTCTATACCTGGCAGTCTGCCTCATGGTTCTTTCAGTAGTGACAGTGACAGACTTTATTCTTATTAACCGGGAAATAGTTAATACTTTAAAAAGGGAGACAGTCAATAATTCTTACTATGTCCTTGCCACTGCTGTGCAGTACACATAACAAAAGACAACCAATACATATGCTGCGGGCTACCTTATATCTAGTCATGGGCGTAACACGCTTTTAAAAATACCGAATTAACTTCAAAGTTTTCACTCATTTTTCCTTGGAACACATTAAATGAAGTGCATTTTGTTTGGACTCACCTCTATATAAACAATTGATAGGTTGTACTGATACATTCCCTTTTTTGGATTCTAGTTTGTGCTCCAACCATAAAGTCCAAGATGCTGTGAAAAATCAGGAAGCTCAAGACTTTTGAGTATTCGAGGCCACCATACTAGGCCACTGTTTTTATCCAACTGTTGTTCACTGGCTATGAGCTATTTTGAGCTTCTGAATCCAGTTCAAGTTCAACCATTTGCAATAAAAGATTCAAAGCCAGACACAGCACAATGTTCTACAAAGAACTCTAGTGCAAAAGAGGAATCAAAGGCAGCACAGGGAGACAAGAAGGGAAAAGATTACTAATTTGACTTCTACAAACCCTATGGAGTATTCTAAAGCATTATGAACTACATAATGCTGCAGGGGTACCACAACATGGGTAGCACATCAGTCATGTACGAAATCAAACACAAAATCACACTCCACATGTAATCAGGGAGAACAAGGGTGGCCAGCTATAACATCAGCTGCCACCAAATCTTACTTTTGTCTGGTCATGGGGAAAATAGTCATCATGTTAAAAATAGCAGCACTTTGGGTGGTCTTCAGTACTGCTCTAATGTCTAGTGATCTGCTGGTGAGCAACACGCCCTAAACACATATAACACTTGTGACACCGATCCCCTTATCGGAAAACATACTGAGTTTGCCACAGCAATAAAATAAGGATCAGATGGTCACAGACACTGAAAGTAAATTTCTACTCTATAATATTTTTAACATCAACTGGTATGCAATTTTGCCTATATGCAAAATGTTTTGACCACTTGAGGCTGGCTCTTAGTTTGGGCCATTTCATCTTTCCTAGTTCTACACTGAACCACTGTTCAGACAGAATGAACTTTATATTGTCATTCTAGGATAAGTGAGGTCATAATATTTTCCTCTGCTGTCATTAAAAAAAAAAGAAGAAAAGTTCCTGGAAGTTAAAATTGTATGTGTCACTGGAGTTCATGGTACTTAATTAAATATTCTGTTAAAATTGGTCTACTGTATTAATAAGGAGGAATCTTTTAGAAAGGCAACTTTGAGCAGCTCATTGCAAGATCAGATCAAATACCAATTACCCTTTGCGTCAACAGTGTTTTTGGCAGCACCGTTTTTGCCAAGTAAAACTTGGTGAAATCACGTGGGCAAACTGCACAGAATTCCAGGTTTGCACAAATCAGAATGAGTGAAAATAGTCAATTACTGTGTTACTCTCCAGTCCAACTTCCAAACTCTGAATGATGTGCAAATTTTGTTCTGGGTAAACTATCCTACCCCACACTATTGTTATTCACCAGGCCTTATCTGAAGACTTCTAACTAATACACTGCTACTGTAATGAACAAGCAATCACAGTTCTCCAGAAGTGTGCCAACATCTGGCTCTAGTTGCCATATTATGCTCCTTGAAAGAGAGTATAACTGGCCTTCATGTAATAACTATATTTTTCAATCAGTTGGTTTACATGAATTTCATATTCCGTTGAGGACCAACCCAAAAGCCCAAAGTTTCAACTTGGAAAGCAAACCAGAGATAGTTGGTTGTCGGTTGCTCAGAATTTAGTATTAGCTTTAGCTGTGAAGGTATGATGAAGTTCAGACTGTGGTCTAGCAAGTTGGTTCCCAACTTAGTATGGTTCCCTTTGGAAGTAAGTGGATCCAAGTGACAGCACTGAGCTGTGTGAGTCATCCGCCCCGTTATTATGGGCAAGTCTACTCAAAGAAACACCAGAATGGTGATGTCTGCATGCTCGTGCATCCAAAGACAGTCAAGGCTGATGATCTTTGTTTATTTTTGAAGGTGTAGACTGAACAGTGAAGGTGTACAGGCAGGCCACACTGTAGACTGTGTTTATGACAACCTGAGGCAAAGCCAAGAGAGTCTAGTACTGCAGAGTGGCAAGATGATCGCAGTAACAGTAGTGCACTCCTTTCCTTTCGTTACTCTAAATACACAGTTGTTAGAAAGCATTGATATATTCATTTTTTACGGGTTCTGTTTGGATAGGAGCGCTACTTGGTGTCCCTATTTCTCTTTTAACCTACTGGTCTTGCTCTTCCCCAATTCCTTTTATAATTTTTGCCTAGGCTTTTCTGGTACATTTTCTATTTTGAAGGCTTTTTTTTAGTTCTCAACATGTTTCAAATTAAGATCTTGGATTTAAAATATGTTTTTGATAATATCTGCATTTTCAAAAAGTCTAATGCAGGGGTCTCCAAGCTTTTCAGCATGAGGGCTGCATCGCGTATTTTACAAATATTCACAGGCCAAAAATATCAGTTTTATAAAAGTCTGAATAAAAATTAAATGAATGATTAAAGGATATACACTCCCCTGGTCTTCCTGGAGCAGCTACAGGAGCTGTACTGGAGCACAGATGTTCCGGTAAATCCAGCTCAAGGAGGGAGTTCTCTCAACAGTGTCAGTCTGTCTCAGTTTCACCTGTCTGCCCTTCCTGCCCTATCCCTGTTGTGCCTGGCTCCAGCAGGAGTTATTATCCATGCGAAGAGCTGTATATTCCCTCTCTCTCTGCCTGGTGAGGTTCACCAGGGGTTTTACCATCCACTGCTCTGTCCTCCGCTCTGATGAGTGTGAGTACAAGGCCGATCCGTCTGTCCTTTGTCCTGTCCCACTGCTGCCCTTGGGTAGAAGAAGTCCACACTGTCTGTCTTTCCTACTCTCTCACTGAGGGCCGTGGATCTGTAGGAGTATTGCCCCCTTTTGTAGGTCTGTGTAGCCCTGTCCCCCCCTCTTATAGCTCATTTATTGTCAATGAGTCACATGGCTCGTATGTAGTTCCCCTATGAATGTTATTCTATGAGCAGGGAGCTGTGCCTGTTGTCTGTCTGTCTTTTCCTCTCACCCTGCCTACCTTGCACCCATTTTGTCGGTCTCCCCCTCCTCTCATGCTGCCTTGGCAGCTCCAGTGTCTGCAGTTGAACCAAAATGCCTCCCTTCCCCCCCGGGTTGCCCTAGAAACCCCCTCCACTGGGAGGAGAGGAGGCCAGCAAACCTGGTGCCGCCATCAGCATCCGTGGCCCGAGGAGGTACTAGTGACCAGTTGACGCCTAGCACCAGGATCTTTGAGGCAGCGACCATAGCAACCAGCTTCACCCATTACCAGTGCATTCTGGTACAAGTGGTCCTGCTGTTCATTGTTAAAGGGTTTCTTTGCAATTTCAGATATGTACTTTCTTTTCATATAGGGGATACAGTTGTTTGTTTACCAAGAGTCCTCTGCGTCTTGCACCTGTTTATGCCACGCACTGAAAATGTAGTTGTCTTTGTTAACACTGGTAAAATATTTTAGAGTCAAGGTCCTAGACTCTAAAATATTTCAAGTTGCTGCGGACCGGATAAAATCTTGTAGCGGGCCAGATGTGGCCAGCGGACCGTAGTTTGCAGACTCCTGCTCTAATGCAATAAACAATTCCATTGGTAACATTCTTTTGTTTAACAGTAGTCTTCAAATTGATTCCAGAATGTACAAGACTGGACATTGAAACTGCATTTCCAACTGAAAAACTTGAGTCAAGATGAAGGAATGCAGTTTTAGAAAAATAAGCAAAGAGCACAAGTAGTTCATGTTCTACATGATCGAAGAATTGGCGGTTAATGAAGTTATTTTAGGTTCTTGAGACCAAAACTCCAGTTTACAAATATAACTTTTGAACACCACTTGTAATCTTAGCCAAAATGCATTTATTCCTGTTAGTTTTATTATGACGCTGAAGGGCCAGGAAAGAACAGTAAAAAACATGCAATACATCAATAAATCTGGTAGTAAGGAATGATAAAGAGAAAAAAATAGACTTACAGAGTAAGATGGGATCTGAAAGCATACTTGAAACAGAATCTTAGTTATCACCTTAACTGTGATGACTATTGAAAATAAAGTAAAAACATGCTGCACTCTCTACAGTTTACGCGCTCAAGGCAAGTCAGCATTTAGCTAGCAATGACAACTGAAGCAGAATAGAAAAAACAAAAAAACAAGTAACATGATGAAGTATATTTTAATCAGGTCTACCTGTCATGTGTTCTCATAAAATCCCAGCATTTTTTGGTTCCATCCTACAAGCAAAAGAAACTGTAGTGAGAAGCTCCAAAGAAACTGACTGAACAATTAAAACACATTTGATATGAAACCATCTGCCATCTTATTTTCTAAATCGACGGACACATGCCTAAGCAAAGAACTTACACAGGTCAAAACACCTGCACAGCACTGTATTTAAAGATAGAGATCTTCATTGCCATCAGTATACTCAGCTTAACACACGGTGATGGATGAAAATGCGTTTTTTTTTACATTTGTGTTTTGTGCATTCAAAGTGTTTGCATCCAGGTAGTCTAAAGTATTATTGACCTTTCCATAATGTAATGTTAGTGAGTGTGAATTATCACTCTGTAAAGAATAAACAGACCATTGGTATCCACGTTTATTTGAGGAGGGTAGGATCTACGCAACATTTTCAGGATAACCCACAATTATGTAAATTATTCTCATTCAGAGTCGCAGTATGAGAATGTACACGCTGAAACTATCCTGAAAATTGGTCCTAGACTTGGCCATGAATGGCCAAAAGCAGAATATTGCTGCAGCAGATCTTTGGTAGTTTTGTGAATTTTCAAAAACTAGTTTGTGTCTTTGGGTTGATGGGCAAGGCAATCTATGGCTTTGATATTGTCAAAGCAAATCTGCTGCGAAATCTTACAGTCCATCTTTGTCCTCCCCTAAATTTTGAACATCCAGAAGCACAGTGTTTTAGGTTCCTATGTTGTGCTGCTTAAGATTAAGTGAGGAACAGTATTAATATTTTTTTTAAGGGGGGTGTTTTCTATGCAGTATCCTTGTGGATGGTCACTGGGGTTGTAAAATCCAACACTATTGGGGCTCCCTGCAATGACTTTGTCTGCTGCATGTTTTGTCCTTCCTAATTGTGATCCCAGTTTCTTTTTTCACATTTACATTGACTTGATAAAACCCAGCGTCTACCTTAGCCACCTGAATGACTATTTCATTCGGAGGTACATTTATATTTTCTCAATGAATATTTTTGAATATTTAGGAGACTGGTGTAATAACGACTGTTTACAGCTGTATTAAACAACTGAGGGGACAGCACAAAAACTCAAAGACCTTGTAAAGGGCAGATTCCACGTTGAGAGGTATAGCAACACAATACAACCTGATTTGTTTTCACTTTAAGGTGAAAGCTATCCAAAGTAGGTCAGAGACACAACGTTAGCAAGTCCTTTACATTTACACCTCAAGATTGATGGTATAGAAGGTCGTTAACACAACACCGAACAGGCACCATCATGAAGTCCAGTCACTTTCATGAGGCCGTTTCTCAACTGCGTATCACAAGTTAAAATTATAGCAGATACGTTCACCATTTCAGCTTCCCAAGTTCGATAATATAAGAGTGGCATATATAAAGTAACACTAAAACTAAATAAGCTATGAATCAAATATTTACAATAGCATTTTACCCTTAAACTACGCTCGGTGTGCTACATATATAGGACAATAATTGTTGATAGTTAAGCACATAATTTAAACATTAGATTTTTGTAATGATGAGCAACAGAAATATATTTCAGATATTATGAACCATACAGTCATTGCTGAAGAATTGCTATTGGAAAAGTACAATGTGCATTCATTTCTGTGGACGCAACTACATTTATTTAATGGATCATTAGTGGAACGTATTGAGATGAGGCTTCACGGCCTTTCAAGCAGTTACACTTAGAAATGAAATGCAGCCTGTAGAGGTGAGGTGACTGTGGTGTAAATAGGTTGACAGAGAAATGACTAAAAGTAGTTGAAACAGTGTTGGTTAGGGAGTGAGACAGATACTGACATTGAAAAGAGCAGATTAAAAGGCACACCAACTAGAACTGTTTATTAATTTACTTATGAAAAAGGTTGAAGTTCTCCAGGCTGAAGAAAGGAATCTTTGAGTTCTGAATACAACCAGCATTGAACTTGAGAAGTATTTCATTGCAGAAGTTGCATGATTAATGTGAACTGTCATCCACAAATTAAGAGAAAGTCAGGGAGTTACAGCTATTTATCTTAGCCAGTGCAACTTTAACCATGTGACATGAAGGTAAGCTTGTAAATACTTGTTTTCCTTGAAGTTCAGTAAAAGTAATAAGATAGTCAAAAGATTTTTTCTAAATCACCATGGTTAACTCAGATTTGAAATGAGAGGCAGTTGGAAGATAATTGTTTTCTATGTATTCACCAACATTACCAGATCGTATTTAAAAGACTTCACAAGAAAGGTTGTTTTAACCATGCTGCTTTTTAACTACAATGTCCAAATTAGCTATATCTAACGGTTAACTGAAAGACAAAAGGATAAAACAACATGGATGAATGATGGGGAGGCTTAAGCGAAACTTGAAACTGGAAAAAACACAGCTGCTTCCAATAAATGAACTCAAGTGTATATTAAGGAAAATTAGATCAACAAATACAATAAATTGGGTATTTATTAAGACATTTTAGAAGTATAGAATAATGTATGACTGTTTGTATTCTAGAGGATAGTCTTGGAACCCGCTAAATATTGTGCTCAAAGTAATAACTGGCATTATTATCTCCTCTTATTTCCTTCAAACTATCTCGTATAGGGTTTATCAGTTACTCTATTTAAAGGACAATGGGTGCCCACCAAACTAAGAGTTACATGTTTCATTAGAGGACCCCAATCCTCACTCGTGAGAAGGCATTTTCTCGTGAGTGGGATCACCTCCTTAAGTAGAAAGGCCTTATGTTTCAGATATAGGACAGAGAGAGAATTAGTGGAACCAGTCACGGATTGGTATTACTGGGTATTGGGCGTTTCTCTGGTGGGCTTGCAGGGTGGGGCTGGTTTCTCTGCTAGAAGAGGCTGGTTTAGATGATGGGGACCGGCCATCCAGATTCCTGACAGCAGCACTTATAAATAAGCAACCTAAATTGAATGTTTTAAAGCATGGTTAAACCTTTTGTGTTTGTATTTAAGCGATTCCTGTCTCCTACAGGTAGGAACGTGGTTGGCTGCCCCCCACTCTGCCTCCTGAGACATGCTGTTTTTTAACACTAGTGATAAAAAATAAACTGGGGTGTCCGCTCGGAAGTAATTTTAACACATTTCCTAGAACAAGAATTTAGGGCCACATAAACAAAGCATTTTTCTAGTCACAAACCGTGTGCGACTAGAAAACTGCTTTTTGGGATCTTTAAAGCTAAATTGTGATTCAGTAACTTGTTACCGAATCACAATTTTGTTTTTTCCATTCCGTATTAGGACAGGGTGTGCTGAGGGCATCCGTTCCTAATACAGAATTGGCAAGGCATGTATGAATGTTTTGCAACCAAAATGCGGTCACAAAACATTCCCATTTTACCGCCAAAACAAAGTTGATGGTAAGCCATTGACAAATGGGAAGGGGTTCCTAAGGGACCCCTTTCCCTTTGAGAATGTTGGAGAAAATATTTTTTAAGAGCAGGCAGTGGTCCCACAGACCACTGCCTACTCCTACAAAATGAAACTTAAACATAATTTTTTTTTTACTATTTAAACGCAGCCTGCTTTCTTTTAAAAAAAAAAAAGTTGCTTTATTCAAAAGCAATTACAGACATGGTGGACTGCTGAGCCAAGCAGGCCACCATCCCTGTGATGGTTACAATTACTAATGGGTTGCAAATTGCGTCCTACCTCATTACTATCCATGAGGTAGGTCCTTTTGTGACTCACTATGAATCGCAAACGAAAAATTAAAGGGTTTCATACATCTGAATTAGCAATTTCTTAATTGCGATTCACAGGAAATCACAATTAGGAAATCGCTAATACAAATGTTGGTACATGTGGCCCATAATTACCTATATAAACCATTCTAGAGTGCCTGTATTTTATCTTTACCCAAGAGACTTACAATTATATCCTGGTGCAACTCAGTGCTAGAATTTATATTGCACATTTAATACCTTAAACAAAAGCACATCTCAAGATGCTATCAACAAATTTGAAGGCCTACCATTCAACAAAAAGAAAGATATACTCATCACTACATATCCAAGCAGTTCATACCAATATTTCTTAAGAATGAACCCTACAGATAATAACATTTATGTACAGCAAAGGGAAAGGTCATGCTGTGTATCAATCACTTTATTGTAAAACTGGCTCATATTACTGTCAACATTAAATGTTCACCTTTAATTCACCACCACCAAACAAAAGCTGTAGGCAAGGGAAGCAGCTCGACTCCAGCAATAGTCGATTTTTAATAACTATAAAACTATTTGTTTATTTTTCCAGATTGTCTCACCTCCATGATACAGTATTAGTCTTTCATGGCCTGATTACGAGTTTGGCGATCCCCAAAAAAATGCACTGTGGTCCCTAGACCTCCATATTACAATGCAAAGAGGCAAAACTGCCACTCAGCAATCAAAAAGCTAGACAGCCAGTGGTGCAACAGTCTTGTATCTTGGCGGTTTGATCTACAGCGGCATCAGAACTGCGGCCAACAACCAAGCCTATTACAAACACACAGTCACCGAGGCGGTCTCCTCGTGACAGTTACCCAGTGGCGGTCGACCACTGCGGTATACATCCAGCAAAGTAACAGAGAAGTGCACATTGGATGAATCCAAAAAACAAACAAAGCTGACAAAGATTGGTCCAGTGGACACACCTGCAAACCACACTTTAAGACACACATCTTCACTGACCACAATCTTTTGCATTTCCAATGGACTACAAAGAAGACGGACCACCATTCTCTCATTTTGTCATAGATTTGGTACCCCTATTTTCACCATCGCATTTAACACCTCGCACACACTGTTGCCCATTCACTCCTTATTGCACTTCTCTTGTTAATCAAGTCCCTATTACCCACTTTAGTTGTCCACCATGTCACGTGCCAAAAATCCCAGTTTTTCTGAAGATGAGTTGACAGTCATGTTGGATGAAATCATATGAGTAGAGCCACAATTGTTTGGAGGCCAAGTTCAGCATACACCTCTCAGCAGGAAAATGTAACTGTGGCAAAGGATAGTCAACAAAGTGAATGCTGCAGGCACTAAACCTGCACCCAAAGGAGGACATTAGGGAAAGGTAAAACGACAGGGGGGGGCAAGGTCTGTTCCCTGGCATCCAGGTAACAGATGGAGGCCATTAAAACTGGCAGTGGCTGTCCCAGTGCCTCATTAAGACTCTTTGCCTGGGAGGAGAATGTCTTGGCCATCCTGAGGGCTTGACAGGAATACCTGGGGGAGTGGAGTCTGGTAAGTTACCACACAAAAAGCATTGCAAAAATGCAATGTCCTGCATGCTCACAGCTCAGCTTTTGCCACTGTGTTGTTCATGTACTTCACCAACTTTCAATACCCTGAGTATCTGAGATGTAACACTGTCAATGTGTATTGTTGGACCCAACAGCACAACTACCAAAGCCCACCACATACCATACGTTGAAATGATGCCTGTAAGTCTTTCAATATCAAAAAAAGCATCCCCCTGAATTATGGTATGTCTCAACATGTAAATGTATGCTCAAACCTAAATGCAGGCTACCTACAGATATGTAATACCCAACATTTGTCAAGTGGTGGGAAGTACAAAGAGTGACATGACTACGATTATCATGAGCCCCTGTCTCTGTAACTCCAACTACCAGCCCAGTGTGCCCTGTTGGTTAACTCTCAAATGAAGTTTACTCACCTGGGAGGATAACATTTGTAAAGTGTTGGTAAGTAGAGGAAGTGACCTGACTGCTACTACCAAGAGGCTGTGTTTTTCTAACTCCAACCACCAGCCCAGTGTTCACTTGCCCAACTATCCCTGTTTGTTAACTCTCAAATGAAGTTTACTCGCCTGGGAGGATAATATTTGCCAAGTGTTGACAAATAGAGGGAGTGACCTGACTACAACTACCTGGAGGCCTACGTCTGTAATTCCAACCACCAGCCCAGTGTTCACTTGCCCAAACATACCTGTTTGTTAACTCCCAAATTAAGTTTACTCACCTGGGAGGGTATCATATGCCAAATGTTGGGAAGTAGAGGGAGACTCCTGACTGCAACTACCAGGACACCCTGTTTCTCTAACGCCAACCACAAGTCCGGTGCTCACTTGCCCAAATACCCCTATTTGTTAACTCTCAAATGAAGTTTACTCACCAGGAAGTGAGCATCATACAGATCATGTTCAAGTCAGAGACATGTTTGTCTACCTAGCCCCATCTTGACCTGTTAACCCAAGATGAAGCTACTGAGGACAGGAATGACACTGTATACAACAAGTATTCTCAAGGCCTCAAGTTGCATTACCAGATTGGTATTGGCAGCAAGCACATTGACATAGCACTGCACACATGATGACTGCAGTCACCTGTACAACAAATTCTTTTGTTTGCCCTTATCTCACTCAACTAGGCCTCCAAATGGTCAAACGCAGATGCTGCCCCTCCACAGTGTTGGCTTCACCGTTGGTCATTTTCATTCCATCATCCAAAGTGCAACTGATCTGCACATCTCATGAGCTGCTTCAGTGAACTAGTTTATTAAAGCTTCACACATGTCATGTCAAATACCCCAATACCGTGGTAACATTAACCTACAACGTAAGAATTTCCAAAGTCTCTGCTTATTGCAATACAAAACATTTGGAGGTAGATGTCACACTTCAACCAGTTACAATGTACATTCTTCATCAACAGGTCGAGCTGTCACTGGGCACCCAGAGGCCACCCAACAGACTACCACTACCCCCCAGATGAAGCCCTCAGTGATGACAACTGTCCTGGACATGTGGATTTGATGGAACGTCCTGGCCCATCCAGGCATCCTGGTCACACTGCAAAGTGAGTCTCGAGGGGGTAACATGGCTGCCAGCTAACGTGCCGGTTGGGAGATTCCTTATCTCCAGCGTGTAAATGCCACTATGCAGTATTAATTAGGTCCTTTCTCAAGCTCTCTCAACCCTGGAGTGCTGGGATCGCATGGGCACCTTATCAACCCTCATCTTACCTTTGATTGGACGCAGTGACTGCATGGCAGCGTCTCCAGGATCAGCTTCAGGCTCTCTGTGGTCACAGGCGGTGCCGCACTTACGTCGGGGTCGGCTCACAGTGGCCCACATCTGCTTCCGGGGCTACGCAGTCTCACCCAGCAGAGCCAGTGCAGGCAGGACAGGATTAGATTGTGTGCTGGAAGTCACCAAAGTGGCTGGGGAAGTGACCTGGGCAAACTCTATGAGCCCCAAGAAATGTGCTGGGCCGTGCACTAAGAAGCATCAAGACACGCTGAAGTCCCCTAGTGCTGCAAGAAAGACTGTTTCCAGGAGGAGAGAACGGCAGGCTGCTACCAACCTAACAGAGTCTGATCTCTCAGGAACTATAGGAAAAAACAGATATACACTCAAGAACACTCGGTTAGGAGCACCACATTTGCAGAATACATGGAAAGACTTGAAGGATCAACATCCAAATAGGGTGATTATTTTGCCTCCACAGGTAACACGCACATTATCCCCAGCCCTCATACAGATTTCCAGGCCCAAGCACCAACTCAGGTAAGGAGGCAGAGAGTAACTAGAACTACAAAAGATCTAAAATGCTTACCAGGAGTAAAGTTAAAAAGTACGCCATCATTAAGGTCATATTTTAGAGTGCGAGGTACGGAATCCCAGGATACAGCCTCTAGGTTGACTCACTCTTAGCCTATCCAGAGTAAGGACCTTAGCAATTTAACCCAAAATATTCAGCTAGCGATGGCAGGTGAGCCTGATCTCCCTCTGCCAAATCACTTCTCAGCTCTTTTCCAGGTCTCCTTAGAGGGGGGTATTTCCATTGAAGAAACTCAACTAGCTTGCATAGTGGACAAGAAAACATCGAAGAACAGGGAGTCATTGGATATGAGCTCCCTACTACTCACCTTGTCAAAAAAAGATTAAAGACAAGTTTGCAGTCTCCAGAGTACTGAAGCAAAAAGTCAGGAGGCCTGTGAAAAACTTGAGGCCAAAATGGCAGCTATTATGGAGAGGGTATCCACTATGGATGCTTCTCTTGGAGTACTACGGGAGGAGGATAAGACTAACCATAAAGAGATTCAAGTGCTCAAAGAATAAGAGAAAGAGCTTAGCGAGAAATTAGAATCATTAGAAAATGACTGCAGGTGCATTCCAGAGGTGGGAGAACGCAAAAACTTGCTGCTTTGATCAAAGAGTTTATCCCAGCAACTAATTCTTTAAAGCTCGAACAGGACATACAAAGGTCCCATCGAGATCCATTCAAAAGGAACTCTAAGAGAGAGAAACCCAGGAAAATTCTAGTCCACTTTTGTACTTATTTAATAAGAGAGCTAATCAGTACAGAAGGAATGAAAGTAAAATGTTTTAGGAAAAATGATCGGTCCTTCATAATAAGACCAGATTTATCAAAGATAACTCAAATTCAGCAGTGGCAGTTGGGCAGACATATCCAAGAACTGAAATGATTGGGAGCCACTGCACAGTTAAAATTCCCAGCGACATTCAGAGTTATATGGAACAACACAATGTATAATATGAAAGAAGAAACCGAGGTTGAGGGTTTGATCAATCTGATAAAATCACAGAAAAGTTCATAAGAGGATGAACTGAGGCAGGGAGCTGAAGGAGTACGATGTACTGCCCCATCTGGACTCCGGGAGAGTTTCCCAGGGAATGCAAGGGAGGAGGGCAGGGGCTATATGCGGTTTCTGAGGTTTAGTGGTCTATAGCCATTTTGAGCAGAAGGTGGGGGACATGTGTGAGAAAAGTTTAAAAAATGATAATCCTCTTTAATGATGGAAAGTTTAGATTAGGCGGGGGTGATTTGTCGTGATGTAGCACAAGATGGAGAAGGAAGTAAAAAAGGCCCAAAATATAAGGGTGTTAACCTAGAATGCAAATGGTTTAAGGGTACAAAATAGAAGAGGAAAGATTTTGGATTTGCTGAAACTCTCCGATAATGATATTATAATATTGTAGGAATCACATCTTTGGCAAGAGGGATAGAGGAGGTTCTAAAGAACCATAAATGGATCAGTCAACTTGCTTGTACTAATCTATCCTGCAATGTAAAAGGGGGGGGGGGTGATCCTCTTAAATTCCACAGTAGCTAGGTTACAGAGTTTTGTAGCAGATTCAGGTGGCAGCTGGATAATTGTTAATGTCAAAATCCTTAATATTGTTTTTTTTCTTTGTAGGATATTATGGCCCTAATGTAGATGACCCGTCCTACCTTAGGAAACTATATAAACACTTGCTAGGCACAAGGACTATTATCAGGGGTAGGGATTTTAATGCATTATTAGATCCTGTTTTAGACAAGTCCTCTACCAGACCAACGGCAAACTTGCCAAAAATGAGGGAGTGTATACATCTGCTGATGAAAAACCTGAGATTGATCGTTATTTGGAGGCAATGGGTGGGACAGAGAAGAGAATACATCTGCCAGAATAAAAAATATGCCCATGCTTCTAGAATAGACTTATTTTACCAGATATAAAGATAAGAAATAATATAAGGAGGACAGTACATCAACCAGAGTACTTTTTGAACCACTCAGTGGTAAAACTGGAGTTCTCTATGTAATGTTCCCAAACCACTGCAAGGTGGACCTTAGACAGCAGCCTACTAGGAGAGCAGGGAATTGTAAATGCATTGAAGAAACATACAGAAAAGTTATTTGATTTAAATAAGGCCTCTGCTTCCAGGCATATTGTGTGGGATGCATTCAAAGCTTGTATTGAAGGGAGGCTGAACATTTACGCAACATACAGGAAGAGAGAAAGTAAGGATCAGCTTAGAGACTAAGAGCAGAGAATAGAAGAAATTCAAAGAGAGCTGGCAGATTGCGTTCATCCCTCTGCAGAGTCAGAGGTTCATGGCAGACTAAAGAAAGCTAAGGGACACTTAGCAGAATACCTGGAGAGAAAGGTGCAGAATCAGTGGAATGCCAGTAAGATGGCACACTATGAGTATGGTGAAGGGTGCAGGAAACGTCTGACTTGGAAACGAGGCAGGGCAGTGTCCGGAATGTAGCCAAGGAAATAGAGATAGATGGCACTAAAAACGTTGTATGAAGATCACGATATAGAGAGGGACTTTATGGGTTTCTCCCATGATTTATACACTGATGACATGAAGGCAATGAATGCAGGGATTGAGGATTAGTTAAGGCAGGATTGTTTGCCCGTAGGTCAGGACGAGCAACTCCCCCTCAACCAAGAAATCACAGCCCTTGAAGTAGATAAAATATTAAGAGGGTTAAATAAGGGGAATGTGCCAGGGTCTGATGGCATCCCAAATGAGTTACATAAGATCCTTAGGGAGGAACTTACCACTGTTCTAACTAGCCTACTGAACATCATTTACATACAACACCATCCTCGTCCGACGTCATGGAATGATGCAATCATAACACTGATTTCAAACCCTAATAAAGGCCCAAAGAAATGCAAATCATTTAGACCTGTATCCTTGCTCAACAATGATTACAAGATATATGCAAGCATATTAGCTAAAAGATTAGAAAAGGTATTAGGAGATACCATGCATGAAAATCAAAAGGACTTTATGAAACAAAGGCAGCTCTATGAGCTGATTCATGATCTGGTAAGCACGATTGATGTAGCTATGGTAACAAAATCTCCTTTGTCGGTTATAATGGTAGATGCAGCCAAGGCTTTTGATAGGGTCAGCTGGCCCTTTCTATATGAAGTGGTCCAACAATATTGCTCAAGGGAAATTTTTCTCAAAGCAATAAAGCTATTTATGACACTCCATCAGCCAGGATATTGGTCAACTGTTCTCTCACCTCACAATTTCAAATAGGAAGGGGTACCCTCTGTCTCCGTTACTATTCAACCTCTATATAGAGCCACTAGCCAGAAGAATAAGGTCTGAACAGAAAATCCTCCCCTTTCAATATTTCGATTGGATTAAAAAAGAAGCTTTAAATGTGGATGATTTGATAATTTATACTCAAGATCATCGTTCCCCTTAATAATCAATCCTTTAAGTGACTTTGGGAAAGTTTCTGGCTATGTAGTCAATAAGGAAAGACGCACTGGTAAATGCATTAAGTTTCACCAATGAGATTAATACATTTTATTGTTGTTGTTAGTTGTAGTTTGTTGAATAGTTGTGCAATATAAGTTAGGAAGCCGCATCTAAGAGCTGGCCGTCTTCATGCCGAGTGTGGTTAATTACCTTGGGAAAATGTGACACTGGAAGTAACATCAAAATGAAACACAAGGAAGCCTATTAATTACAAAGCTGAAACGGGGAGAGGAATCAATCAGAGGCTCAAACGGCTAATTGATATCACGACCCTAACATCATGCGGTGCCTCAGAATACAATAAAATGTAACACAAAAAAAGAAAGAGTAAACAGACCCAGTCCTGCTTTTCACATGACCCTGCGTCATGAATCTCTTATAAAAGAAGTTCAACAACAGTGGCTGCGCCAGCCTCGAAACAAAAGTGAGCACTAGAGAGGGTGTCTGCTTTGGCCTCGGAGGACTGCTAAGTGAGTGTTGCCCCGGGGGAACTGGTGAGTACCAAAACCAAAGCGGATGTACACAGTATTTGGGCTTTGGGATGCAGATAACACCAAACACACAAGCACATGAGGAAAAAAAAAAGCATTGGTAAATGGAAGAAAATAGCATGACAGCCAAAAGAAACGGAGGGAAAGTAAGTGACTAGCACAGGAACCAATGAAAGCAAGGAAAAAAGGGAGGGTGGGATCTAAGCCCCTTTTGAGATTTATATTAAATATGTTAAATTTCACAAGCACAGCACAAGCGCTGTGCAGGCGAAACCTAAAAACAGAGGTCATAACGTGGATTGAGTTATTGGATAGTTCTTTGGAAAAGTCAGAGATTAGATATCTAGGAATACGTGTGCTTAAAGATATGGATAAAATGGTGCATGTAAACTTCAGCAGGTTTATGCTGGAAACCAAGAAGCTGCTGCAATTATAAGCGTATCTTCCCCTTTCTATTCTAGGGCAGGGCTCAAAAAATCTACTCGACCATTCACTATGGCGAGTCTTATTTGATCAGGTCTAGTTTTAGGACTTACTCACCCCTTCTGGCAAGTTGGCAAAGAACAGGTGTTGTGTTCAGTTGAAAAGTGTAAAGGCAATAAAAGATGCCTTAAAATCTTGTTCTTATGTCACATTTGCTCTGTGTTCATAGACAAAGGTCAAAAGTCAGTTTGTCTTACAATTGATTTTTCTTCTGACTGCATAGTTCCAGGACTTTGTAAGGTGAACTGTGTGGCCTGTGGTTTAGAGTGTGAAATAAAAGGAATTAGGGTATCCGGGTTTTCCTAAGGCACAACATTTAAATGACTAAGTTAAATGACTAATGGAAACATTTCAAAATACATTCCAGTAGTTGTGAAAGCCCATTTTTTATATTTCTCTGTGATGAAAAAAGTATTTTAATGGAATGAAAAGAAATGAGAATCCTTTAAGTGTTGATGTGCAAAGGATATGTCTTCTGAAACCCAATTTTCACATGTTGTTTATACGATATAGTTTTAACAGTAAAGCTGCAAGTTAGTTGAAAGGTTTTTGGTATTTCTTGGAAATTTAGTGTGTGTAGATGACAATATGCTACCAAATCATGGTTCAGTAATACATTTATTAAATGTGAGTGTTTAAACAAACTGAGAAACTATCCTGTCCTGATGCCAATGCTGTTAGTAAACTAAAAGAAGACAGAGGTCATGTGCCCCCTATATGTGGGCTAGTTTATTGTGATAGTTGCAGCAAACTTTAGTCTACTTAATCAAACAAAAGAGTTTGTTTTTGTAATGCAGAAATGCTGAGCTCACATATTTGAAGGTGCAATCTTAGATTATTTAGGTTGCTCATCCTGCAGGTTTTTCGAGGCCTGTAGGATGGTGAACCTGCCAAAATGTAGCTTTATTTTGTAATGCACTCCCTTTACACTTTAAAACAGAATGGTTTTAAAAAGTTACATGGAGAATTAAGCAGGTTTATATGGGCATATAGAAGTGTAAGGACAGCGAGGAAAAACCTTTGTAAAAAGAAGATAGATGAAGGTATAGCATTCCCGGATTTTCAGTTGTAGTATTGGGCCTTATTTTTGAAGAACACAAGACTCCTATTAACTAATAGTTATCAATAGTCATTTTTGAGATTTAGAGCACTAACAAAAAATCTCCTTGATGATGGGAATAACTGTTGTTTCAAGCTTGGACGTCCTAAATATTTTTAAAAAGATCACATTCAGAGTCTTAATCACAGCAATCTCCAGAAATCCCCCAAAGCCTGCAAGATGCTCCAGCTATTCCATTGCAGACTGTGGGTATAGTAAGATGGGGCAGCTATTTGAAGAAGGATCTCTGATTTTGTGGGATTCCTGGCTAGAAGATACGAATGATCACCTTTCTAGATTTAAACATTATCAACTTGCAAGATGGTATCAAGAACAACCTAACACAGGGAGCAGAGTAAAATTGGAGGACGACCCACAGAAACCATTCACCAAGTACAGGGTTTACTGGTCTCCAAAGAAGCTCTTGAAGTTGGGAGGTCGGAAGAAGAGATGTTGCCCAAAATGCACTTTGAAAGATGTGGACGACATCCACCTATTGTGGCAGTGTCCAGGTATCCTGCTTTTCTGGCAAGATTTGGATAAGGTGTAAACAGGAATCCTAGGGCAAGAGATAGAGGTAAGACGGTAAGACTCCCCTTGAGTTTTTTGGGATTTTAGAAGGTGGAGGGCCTGCGCAAAAATTGGGGAGGGTACAAGTTCAGTTGGTCTTCATACTAATAATTATAGTTCGCAGAGATATGTCTGAATTGTGTTTCTGACACATTACCCTGGTTGGTCTCTGCGAAACATATCGGCAGGTTGGACTGTTTAAATGACTCAGCTTAGAGAAGGGATATGTGGGAACTTCTCTTTTGGTATTTAGGATAGGTATTGTTCACAACAGGGATGGGAAACAGTATTTATTAATTATTGGCTTACTTTACACCATGGCAGTCCAAGGATTAGGACAAACTTCAACAGTGGAGGAGTATAGCAGTGGTTACCACAAAACCCCTCTAACATCTGCTTTGAGAAGGCTAAAATTAAGGAGGGTGAACCCTTAGCGGTCTTGTGGTGATGCTATGTGGCCACCGGACCACACTTCACACCTCCCGCTTCTTGTCATATATGAGAACAAAAAAAATGTTTTTAAAAAAACTGTGAGTCTCACTGTGGCCACTATGTCACATCCCAGCATGATGCTTCAACATCACAGGCAACCATGTACCCCCCCCCCCAACCTGCGTATTTAGCAGAGTTTCCACCACCTTGTGCCCCCCAGTCCTGGATCCCGAAGTGCAACTCAACACTCTGGACAATGAGGGTCCAGGATCCAATTGGAGAGGGCACTCTGTGCCAAGGGCACAGACTAATAGGGGTAGGGCGTATGGGAGGAATGCTGTAAGCCAGCGGAGTGAGGCCACTGGTGCCACCATTAGCCACATCTTGGGGGTCTATCAGGAGTCCCAAGGCAGGATGGGCCAGGTGGTGAATGAACTCCAGGACATTAAGCAGCTGCACAGGGTCATGACAGACAAAATGGATGTCTTTAATAATGAAATGAGCACCCTACCAGGGGTGCTGAGGGAAATTAACACCACATTGAGAAGGGCTTTACTCCCAACATCTACCCCTTTCTTTGTGGCAAGTAAATCATGCCAGACTATATCTGTGGCAGTCACAGAAAGGGAGGCCCTGCAGAGGTACAAACAGCCGCAGACACCCCAGCCTCTGTACCTGATCCACCCTCTCGCAAGCAGGGACGTCCATGCAAGAATCTGGGCAGTGCGGATGGCAAGACACCCACCACTACCAGAAATAATCCTCTTCCATAATGTCCTCCTTTGTGTGTGACACATTCAGTCTGTTAACTGATCCTGAACCACTTGCTATTTCCAATGGGAAGAGTACTCTGAACTTTGGACGTTCATGGTGGAATGTGTGGAATGGTGTGCCACCTAATCCAATGATTTTATTCATCATGACTGACCCGTTCAGGTTTACATTTTTGTTAATTCATGTCTCAAATATTTTCTGTTAGTTGTAGCTTCCCAATAAATTCACCCATCACTAACTCATTGTCTACTGTCTTTAATTTCACATTTTGCCATGTAGATACCATGTGAACCATAAGATGATGATCCATGTACATGGTGCCCAGTTAAGGATTACAACCATTCCACACAAACACATATATACAAGTGTCTTGTCAAAGACAAAAATTACTACATTGTTCCGCATATAGGCTGTCAATATGCCTGAAACATAGAAAATCATACATAATTGAATTATACTGGGTAAATGAACATATTTACAGGTACAGACCTCCAGGCCATAGATGGAAGGGTTTTGTCAGACACTGTCCTGTAGAACAGACAACCATTAAAGTGGGTGATGTCATCAGCTATAGCCATGTCATCTACCACACCAAATAACGCAACATCATATCATGCAAGATTCAGACAGATGACAGTACAACAGTTTTTGATCACAGGGTCATTACAAACCAGTGCTTATGCATCTGGTGGTATGACAGAAACAAGTGTCAGTGATTTGGCACAGTCACTTTGGCCTACTATGATAAAACACATGAACAGCTACATACAGGTCATACTAAAAGAGTGTTCGCAAATATGAAGGGTAACTAGCATGTTATTGGCCTACGACTACATATTTTCTGATCACATTATGACACACTTCATGCATAAGGGCCACCACACAACCAGGAACAAGTCCAAAGGAGTCTTCCAAACTTCCATCCTATCACTGTCCAAGCTGTCTTGGCACAGGTCTCCTAGACCCAAAGTCTGTGGACTACATTCCCTGGAACAATCCATGTCCACTTCGTATATCAGAACAGCATCATACACCTGCCAATGTCACAACTCTGAAATGCCCACAAGAAGATGTCATGGTGAAGGTACCTGAATAAAGAACAGAACAAAATAAGAATTATAAGCATGAAACCATACATGTGACACAAGTCAGACAGAGTTAATCTGGAAACATTGCAACAATTCTGACACAAACAAAGCAGCATTATCACAGTGGGAATGTGTCAAAAGCTGTCTCATCAAACAGCCTTTGGCTGAATTTGGCTGAGTATTAACTCCCTAACTGTTTACAAAATATTTACTACACACATTTTCACAACTACAGTACATTGTACAGTCAAAGTCATGCCATCACATGACATACTTACACTCTTGAGAAGAAGCTGTTGATGAGATCTTGTCGCAAGTCTGCTTCTCCCTCTTCAGCAGTGATATCTTCATTTGGCGTTTCAGTATTCTCACCAGGTGGCATACAGACTCCCCCTCCTCTGGATTGTGAAGGATATTCCTCCGGAGGGTGATGTTGTGGAGCATGCAGCATGCCACAGGGACGTGACACACTTTTCCGGTTAAGTATAGGAGGGCTCAATCAGTCTTGTCCAGACAGCAAAATATGGTCTTCAGGAGCCCAAAAGACCACTCCACTGTCCGCCGTGTTCTTCCATGGGCCTCACTGTAGTGGACTTCCTCTGGCGAAGCTGGATTCCGCAGGGGGTGTCAATAACCAAGGACGGTTAGGATATGCTGAGTCTCCTGTTAAGGAAAGAGACATAAGTGTCAGACACATGGCTGAGTACAGTGATCAATCAGTTCATGATGTTGTGGTTGTCATTTGTTCCCAACAGTCCACTTGTCTTCAGTGTATTAGTCACAACATCAAACCACATGAGTTCATAAATCACTGTACTCAGCCATGTGTCTGCTCACGTAAGTATGTTGGCATCTGTCCCCCACAGACCACTTGTCTTCAGTGTGCCAAGGGTGCTGTTGCCCCCAATAATGTCTTAACTATGATGTTGGCCCTCATGCATGTGGCACAGTATATATTGTCCTTTGGGTGCAGTTACAGAGCAGTACTTACCTTTGGTAAGTATGGAATATCCAGTGACCTGATTTTGATACCAACACCATTGCCCTCATTCCTTGGGCCCATATATTAGCAGGTGTCCTTTTCACTTTTGTCATATCATGTATACTGATGTTTCCTACATGATCTACCTGTCTTCATGTGATGATCTCTGATTCCATCATATACGTGTGTATGCCAATGTGTGCTTGTATTCAGACATATCTGATGAGTATACAGTTATGTGGCGCCCCAGACAGGAATGTGTCAGCACTGATTGGTGACCCACATATACCCTAACCCGTCACGCCACAACACTTATGTACAATTCCAGAAGTAATGAGGACATGCTAGGTAGGACTAAAGTAATTACTCACATTGTCCATTTCCACCCCATTGCTGTAGAAACATTTTTGTAAGTGTTTTGCACATATCATTTGGTGAAGGTTCGTTACCTGACTGTTGACATGCATCAGGGAGTGAGCTGATGGAATGTCAGAATCATATGTGAGTGTATACACTCATTCATCCAAGGGAATCTGTGCATGACAAAAAAGGACAGTGATGCACCTTCCCTTTGGGCAACATGTTCAGGCATTCTGCAGGTACTGAAGATTCCCTGAACGTCTACAACATTGAATGGACTATTGAGTTTTACTCATGCAATGTTATAAGCAGGAACATTCAGGACAGGTGATTTCCCTGGGGCTCGCAGATTCATTATGCTATGGATATTTGTAGACAAGTCTACCAGACAGTGTGCAAAACTGAGCTCCAGTGTACTTTTCTGTATAAGATGTGTTATCTTTCAGAGCAACTTTGGTTCAACTTCCGTGAGACTATTTAGACAATGATAATGTTTAGTAGTTTCCATTATGACGTTTTGACAGTGTGACATGGATGTTTCCATGTCATCTTCTTCCAGCTAGTGTACTTCTTGCTGCAGCATGGCTGGGTTATTTGTCCATCAACTCATCATGATGTGGTTCTGGGTATATGATGTTTTGCTGGATGCATGACCTTGATCGAAATGTGTGAGAATGAACTTGGCATTGCCATTCTACTTGATGACAGCAGATTACTGAGGGGTGCAAAAAGACCAAGCCATTCAGGGTGACACGGTCTCCTACTTGTTCCATGGATTTTGTGATTGGACAACTACATTCAGGCAATTTGAGATGTCTGGTATTCTGATTCTCTGTGGGCAACTGTTTATCGTTCATTTAGCATGCGTGCATTGGTGTTGAAAATGTTGCCATTTTGGTGGAGCTTGTGGCTGGGAGCTACTGTACATTATGGCACTGTTTGTTGATCACAGCTGTCATTCAAGTGTGATCAGGAGCATGGACTGGCCCAATTTGTCTTTGTAATTTCAGCATCATCACAACCAAGCAGAGGAGACGGGACAGACACCAGTGGCGAAGCAGCTGCCCACGGTACCTTCGGTCTAGATACATCCTAAACGGAGGGATCCAGTGGCCCGGACTGTGAGGGGTGTGCCATGGAGGAGACAGGATCTACCGCCACATCTTCTGATTCGTCCTCCAGTGGCCACTTCCTACTGGTGGCGAAAGAGTCAGGACCTGCATCTGTACCATCCTTGTCTGCCACCCTCAAGTTCACCTCCACCCTCCCTGTCACACACCCAACAGACACCCCTAAACCCAAACACACTTCAGAGACCCACACATCAGCACCAACAGACACATCAGATACAACCACTCCTTCAACCTCCAAACCCCTACCCCCTTCTGATGTCCCTACCCATTTTCCCAAAGAGAGTTCCCTGTTTTCCCTTACACCTGCCCAAACCACCCCCCTCCTAAGACCAAGAAGACCCCACCAAAATTCAAAGCCATCCGTACCGCCTCCAAGTCCTCCCCTGTCACACCTGCCTCCACCACCCCTGGACCCATCCATGCCCCTCCCACTCTCAAGAAGAGGCCCACCCCTCCTAAAGTGAAGACCACCCCTCCCCATTCCAAACTCCCCACTCCCAAACCCGACCCACCACACCCAAGGAGGATAATTAAGGTGCCTGGCATGGGCATCCAATTCACAATAAACTACAGCAAAGAAAAAATTAACTTTCTGCAAGTACAACATGAAGAAGGGCAAAACAATTTATTTTGTAAATAAATGGACAAGAACACCCTTTTACAGTTCAAAAGCAGTCACTCAAGATACCAAACAGAAAATATACATTACACCCTAAGTTTAAGAATTAGGTGTAATTGTTCCAAAAACGAATACTACTATAAGCATGACGATGAATTGAAATTACTAAAAGCTTATAGATTTTCAAGAAAACTCTTTCTTAGAAGTAAAAACGCACATGGAACCCACTGTCAAGTACAGTTTCAACCAAAATATCTTCAACCTATTCAACAACTTGTACGTACCATCACCTTCAGAGAACATGCAACTAGCAGAAAGTGTTCATTAATAAGAACTGGCACATACTAAAAGTATTAGATCAGCCCTTTCCCAAACCAGTATTTCCTCTTCGCCACTAACATTATTTACAAGTCCACCATTAAAAGCAGAAGAAACTAACCAGAAGACAAGCCCTAGCAATTAACCAACTATGTAGGGTCTAACACAGGTAATAGGACATCATAAATGAGAAACATGCAGTGTATGTAGTCTACATATTGAAGGAAATGGATTTATATTCAACAACATGGTTATCAAAATTAACAAATTCACAAATTGTAATACACGATATGGTTTGCCGCCATCTTGTTCCTCATGTATCCTAAAGACAGAACAAAATATAAAATCAAGGATAAAACAACACAAATCGAGGATAAAGTGCAAAACATTTTCAAATTACAAAACACGCCAAACAGAACTTCCGATGGACAGTATTGAAACAAATAAACACAACCCGAGAGTAGGAAATGATAGAAAGAAGTGCTTAAAACGGAAGCCCAGGTGATCTTCACATTTAATTTATATTACATTGGTCTTCCTACAGCTAAGAAACAGCATAATCTATTCTAGCCGTGAATAGAACCATAATAAGAGTAATGAGAATCTCCAAGTGCCTCATGCAAAGCTGAGGAGACATGCAATTTACAAAAACTGTAACTAAACTGGTCAATAATCACTATGAAATTATGCTAGGAAAAATAACCTAACAATTAATTTCCTATCATAACATAAACAGCTCAGGACAAATACAAATGAGTATAACTACTGAAGTCCTAACCTAGACAATAAGACATTTATACACAAGTACAGGAATGCAGTATGATTGTAACACAGTACAATTACCATCACGCAAACAAGCTGTGATTATGTCATACATTCCTAAATCAGGATTCATACTAACAATGTGGCTGACATATGATCAAAGGAAGCACAGGACCCGCTGACAGTAGGACTGCACAAGACACGTTTTTGGACCCAAGGACTGCTGGTTCTGATTAAAGCTATAATTCACAGGAGCAAATAGAGAAATTAAAAGGATATTTGCAGGTTTGGGAGACTGATAGAGTACACTTACTGATACAGGGGGCAAGTAAAACCTGTTATACACAAAAGAGAGGGTGTTAGACAATGGAGAAATTGTGCTCAAAGACCCAGTCGGCACATGTACGGTTACTCAAATATCAGTAAAGCAGTACACTCATAAGGGAAACACCGTTATCCCGAAACCTGAAAACCCATTTTAATCAGACAAAAAAAAGAAACATAAGAGGCACTCACTATAACAGTGTATGTCTCACAAAATCAATATCAAATCACTATATATACAATGTTTGATCACATGGAACATGCACCAGTACAGTCCAAGAAAATACTGTCAATAAAAAGTTCATTCAGAAAAAGAGAGGTATCTTGGTTCTTAAGTGTGGTTCACCAGTCTGTAGTTTATTGTTTACAAATCGATCACATGTTCCATGTGATCAAACAATGTATATTTAGTGATTTGATATTGATTTTGTGAGACATATACTGTTATAGCGAGTGCCTCTTATGTTACTTTTGTCAGGTAATACCGGAACTGTGTTCTCGACTAGTATGGCACTACTTTGGTTTACTAATAACGAAAAAAAACACCAAACCGGGGGACAAACAGGTTAATTCACAGAATACAGTATAAACAAAATGTTTTTGATGAAAATAACATGTGGCATAAAGCAGCAAAGCAATCAATATCCATGATCAACAGATTCAACAAATAGGGGGGAGCTTTGTGGTGATAAATGCAAGCTAGACATCTGAATCATTGCCAGTAAGCGTATCGCCCATCGAAAGCCTAACTGGATCTCAAATCTGGCTCAACCTCCAGCTACACCTCCATTACTTGAATCTTGATTCATTCTCATTGCAGTATTTTCTTTCCAAACGGTTGTGCATGCAAGCACCAAATAGGCAAGAAGAATGGCCCCTGGGTGCATTAATAACTTTAGCATCCTTTACAACACTGATTACCGTTGAACAAATGGCACTACGTTACAACACCTTTCATAGAAGTTAGAATTTATATTGGTACTAAGTCACTAAGGGAGAGTATAGCATGCACTCCTAAATCATCACTTTTTAAAACAAAGAATCATGACCTCACCCTAATGAAGACCTGAGTATTGAGTTACAACAGTCGAAAAGCCATGCATAGACCAAAAGGACCACTAATCACACCAGAAAGATCTTAGAGAGCACCTAAAGTCAAATTCAAAAGATTTTATTTATAATGTTAATAATAACAGTACTTCTAAAGGCCCCCTGATTGGTCTGGATTGAAATAAGTACGCACATATTTGAAGGCTCAAACTCATGGACAAAAGACACTTTTATAAAGAGTTATTAAACTCTCATTTGGTTCTAGACTATAATGACTTAGAACATTACACAAGGGCAGTATTTCTTCAATACAAATCATAAGTTAGTTACTGATATTCACTTCCTTAACACAATATCGGATTGTGGCATGGTGTCCTTTTATATTTCTTTTATACTATTGAATTTTTACAAATGTGATTTCCAATTAGAATGTGTATACATATAAAAGGTGTGAAATACCAAGTGTCTTGCCAATTTTTTGTTCTCTAAAAATATCCAAAGATGTGCTTCATTATTTTGAGTAGGCCCACAATTAACTGGTGTTTCCTTTGAAAAAGTAAATCCACATTTTGCAACAAAGGGGTCGCACCTGGTTTGTGGCAATTTATTTAGAACTCCCCCAACCCCAGTGACTAACCCTTCCCCCATCCCTGATACAGATTTAGAATAACATCTTAAGGTAAAAAAGCTGACTTCAGTTTTACTTGAAATCATTTTCCATGACATTTAGGACTGGTTGAATATTCCCAACAGAAGATATGTGAACAAGAGATGGCTTTTTGGTCATTAAATGTTGAGCCATTTTAGGAAAGTATCAGAAGGGTTCAAAATGTAGTGCTTGCCAATGTAATGAGAAAAGACTGTAGTGAAGAAAGCAGGATCTTTGCGTTACACCAGACATTAGAGAATGTTTATCTAAGAGAGCTCTCAAAGACACTGTAGAAGATAAAGGGTCTGCTGGCATGTGGTGCTTGCTCCACACAACTAAAAGTTATACTACATTATTTACACAAAGACATGAATGTTTTTAAGAATGGATTCATCCTAGTTCCTTTGGCTTCCACACATAATCTAGACCTGCAGTGATGGTTGTTTGGGATTCCTATACTAGTCATCAGACCCATCAAGGTATGACCTACAAAAAAAGGACAATCAATGCAGAAAATTTTAGATGAGGGTCCAAATGTCTTATTTCTCCAAATCGCATCACAGCACTGTATTTGCAGAGCATGTGAGATGAGGCCCATCCTATTGTTTGCACTATGCCAGAGGCATCATTCGTGGTAGTCTTGTTAACATTCCTGAGGCAGTATCCACTCAGCAAATCCTGGTGATCAACCACAAAGGCAGCAATGGAAGCCTGTAAGCGGCAGCTGACCTCCCCCCCCTCACCATCTGCATTTTGCCAATATTGCAGCCCATTTCCCTTCAAGGAATAGTTAATGAACAGGAAACACTATCATAAAAATAAAAGTACCACAAAATGGACAACTGGGGGCATGCTTATACCCCAGTGCCCACAGCTGTCAATCTCACAGTGGAAGCTATTCCTCATCAACAGAATTAACTAAGTGAACAGTTACCAACTGACTAGTGCAATATGGAACTATTCAATGCATTGCAACTGCATTATAAGTTGCACAGCCTGAATAGATTTCTTAGCAGATAACAAGTTGGGAGTGTGGGAGCCCTTCTTTGCCAACCATTTTCTGTGCGATTCATAGGAATTACATTATTAACATTTTGAACTGCAAAGACAGTTGTGAGTCACAAAGGAAATTAATGCAATGAGATATGGATTTTCATACTCACAAAGCCCAATGCTTTCAACAAAATCATGCTGCAGTTTACTATTATTACTGAAGCACTACGGATATATCCTTTAGCATCATAGTGGAAATATTTTGTGCCAGTGTGATACACGCTATTAATTCAACTCTTATGGATGAACTACATTTTATATCATAGCATGATCTTCTATGTCTATTGTTACATTATAAGAATATTTTCCTGATTAGG
Source organism: Pleurodeles waltl (assembly GCF_031143425.1). Lineage (NCBI taxonomy): Eukaryota > Metazoa > Chordata > Amphibia > Caudata > Salamandridae > Pleurodeles > Pleurodeles waltl. The sequence goes on from NC_090448.1 coordinate 488,998,892, forward strand.
ATTGGTAGATTCCCAACACAGGTATCAGCATGTTAGGCACATAACAAAGCCTGCCAGTTTCCATCAGGCATTTGAATTTTTGTTATAATTGGCCCTCTTCATCCCAGTGTGCGTACACACAAAAATTCTACAATGTTATTATTAAGGTTTTATTTTAAGATGATTTTAGTACAGAATACATGTATAAGTATTTTCTAAGATTTCAGGACTACAGTAGTGAACATGATCGAACAGAATGTAAAAATGATGAATGCAGGAATAACGTTATGCACTATCCTGCACTGAATTTTTACCTTCTGGTAGTACTATCCTGTAGGAGTGAGAAGCAAATCAAGAAGAGAATTCCCAGCACCACCCAAACACTGTATCCAGACAAAACAGTGTTCAGGTAAAAAGGGAAAAAGTGGACAGTAAAGAAAAGAAAATCAATGTGCTCTGCTAACGCGATCCCTCCGATATGGACACCTCTGCAATGGTAAATTTGACTTCATCTGGTATATATTGGATGATAAGGGTGACAGGTGAGGGTCAATTCCTGAACACATGAAGAGTAGTATTTCTATTAATTATGTTGCATTTAATGCTTACCAAATAACTTCCCTCTTTCCTACAAATTCATTATGAACCTCATGTCAGTGTATAGCATAAACCCTACACATATACAAGGAAAGAAAACACATTACACCTATGCCTAAGAAAGTGAGCTCAAGTAAAATCCCACTAAGAATCCCAATTTACCAATGGACACAGTAAGAATGACCAATATTGAGAAAATGCCTTGCTTCTGACTTCTTAATAAAAGTCTCATGAAGTCCAACATTAAAGTCCATGAAAAAATCCCACATCAGATGCTTTGTGATCAGGTATCATAATTACAAACAAAAGACACTATAAGTAACTTGAATTTAATAGAGTCACTTGTGTGTTCCCGTGTTAGGAGATTCAAAGTTTCTCAGAAAAGGATAATTTCCAGCCAGCCAGGTTCTATGAAGAGTACATACTTCATTGTAACTCATAATTATGCATGCATCTTACCAGTGAAATTCTCTATGAAGTCTACCAATCTGGAGAAAGGGGCTGCTTAATATCTAGAAAGGTAGGAGAAGATAGGGAAGGGACAAAAATGTGAGACACTAGAGGAACATATACTACAATTGAAAGAGATCCAGTCATGTAGCCCAAAATCTAATTAACGAGGAGATTACAGGCAATGAAAGAAGACTATAAATAAATGCTTATTAATGAAGCACAAGTGGCATACCAGGACAAGCAAGGGGAATGATATATTAAGGGAGAGAAATCTTGCAAAACTCTGGCATGGTTGAGTAGAAAAGAAGACAAACTAAGACACATAAAGGGATTCAACACACATTAGGGTGATTCACAGAGGAAGACATGACAGTAACAGAAGGTTTTGCAGAGTCCTTCCAGACCAGATTCAAACTGACCTTGTGTAATCAGAATGCCCCAAGCAATACGCTAATATGGAACATATACACAAACTGGGAGAGGTATTCTCAATAGACGAATTTAAACCTCCACTATCGCAAATTTAGTATGGCAAAACACTGGGCGATGAAACCAATGCTGAATATGTCTAAAGTTTTTCTTGCTCACAGATCTGAGAATTGCAAATATAGTTCTAATTCACAAAGAAGGGCAACTCAGAGAGGGCAATGTATCCTATTGACTAATCTTGCTACGGTATAGCTGGTCAAAGGTCCTGGCCAAAATAATAGACAATAGATTTTCCTCCCTGCCCCAATTATTAATTTGGTTCATCCAGGCCAATCTGGATTCATGCCACAATGGACCTCTAGGCTGTCTTAAGGAACCTGCATAACAACTTAGTATTTGCCACGAAAGTAGATGCAAAGAAAGCTGATTATTTAAAAGTATGCCCATATATGTTTCAGAAAACAGGGCCAGATGTATAATTTGTCACAATAGTGATTACCTAATTGCACTTTTTAGTGAATCGCAATTAAGTAATAGCTATTGGGATGTATGAACCTCCAGGAGTTTCATACTGCGATTCGCAAGGGCTCGCAAACTGAACTACATCATTAAAATTTATGAGGTAGGTCACAATTTGCGAGCCACTGCAAATGGCTACAATCACAGGGATGGTGGCCTGCTGGGCTCAGCAGACTCCTATGTCTGTGACTGCTTTTCAATAAAGCAATCTTTTTTTTATTTTATTTTTTATTATTATTATTTTTTTTTAAATGCAGCCCGTTTCCCATACTGGATGCGTTTAAAAATGAAAAATGAAAAGTTTTCTTTTCAATTTTTAATTGAAGGCAGTGGTCCGTGGGACCACTGCCTGCTCTCAAAACACTTTTTCGCATGCATTCACAAAGGGGAAGGGGTCCCTTGGGGACCCCTTCCTCTTTGCGAATGGGTTACCACCAATTTGAAATTGGTGGTAACTGCAATTGTTTTGCGACCTCATTCACGGTCACAAAACAATCCTACATACCTCTGCGATTCAGTATTAGGAAGGGACATCCTTGACATGCCCCTTCCTAATACCAAATCGGTATGTAGTCGCAAATCCAATTTACGATTCGGTAACAAGTTACCGAATCGCAAATTGGACTTGTTACATACAAAAATGTTTGATACATCTGGCCCTTAGAGAGGATGGAGGTTTGGACCCTATTTTCTATGTTGGATTACCCAACTATATAACAGATAAACCGCCAAAGTGAGTGTCCACAATATGTAGTCTAGAAACTATCCTATTCAACGGAGGACAAGAAAAGGGCGTCCTCGGTCCCTGATGTTATTTGCCCTAACAACAGAGCTATTGGTGAGCAAAAATGCTGGGAGGCTCAGTTGAGTAGGTGCTAAATTAGAAACAGCGACTACATTATGATGTTTCACACACTGGGACAGTATTGGAATTTCTACACTAGGCAAGAGACCAGTTATAGAGTGGTTAGAGTGGAAGCCCCTACAAATCGAATACAACATAAATGATTGACAGACTTTTAAGTACTATGCTCTGGCATAGGTGCAAAGTAACAGACAAAGAATAAAACTACTAGAAGCCAGCACTTTTAGAAAGGCAGTGTCCCTGACATACACGACCCTAATAGGCAGCACAAAGAGAGAGCTAAGAACCCAATGAAGCCAGGATTTTGGAACCGTTGAAAATCATGTGTGTGAGGTGCCCTATATGTCCAGAAAGGTGTTGATAAAAGCTAGTTTTAGGCCGGCCCAGCTCAAGATTTTCCAGAGAGTAACTTGTACTAGGGAAGAACTCTATAAGCTTGGGTCTACAGACAATGTATTGTGCATAGGGGGATTTGCACATAAAGGCACTTTTCTCCCTGCAATATGGAACTGCCCCTGCTCACATACTACTGGCAGAAACTATGGCAAGAATTAAGAACAAAAGTGGTATTAATCATAAATCTGACAGCACCAACGTACTCCTGTGGATCTGGGAGGGAACAGACTTGTTTAGATATCAGAGACTTCATGTAGCACTACTTCATTGTGTTGCAAAAAGTACATCACAAAAAGATAAGGGGAGTTCCACTGTACCAACAACACTGGAATCAACATGCAATATGGATTAGCGTATGGATGCCAAAAATGTGGCTGACAAAGGTCAAGGGTGCCCGCCAAATTTGAAAAAGTTAGGGGGAATTGAAATTAACAGCAATGGCTAAAATATAAAACCATGAACAGTTTTAATAGAGTAGATTACTCTTAAAATAATAATATAAATCAAATATAAGACAAGACACTATGACAGTCATAATAGCAAATTTAAGATAGAGGGAACATCTTTTCACAGAAACTCTGATTTAAAAAAATGCCATAAAAAAGGAAGTTGTAGTAGAAGTTATTTAATCTTCTGCATCAATGCACGCAGACTATTACTTGTACATTTTATGGAAATGTACGACACTGCAGTGACCTTTTATTGAATTACAGAAAATCACAATACAATCTTATTCACATTCTATTCTAAATAGAGCTTTCAGAAATGGGATCACGGAAAGTAACTGCAGATCCACACCCTTATAATGGATCTGGAGGGTTAATGAGGGTAAGCTGCCAATGGTTATGTCTCCGATTGGCAGCTGCATAGTTCACAAAACGGTGTCAGTGCTCCAAAGGATGTCAAACTTTGTGAACCATTTGGCGTAAGTGTGCTTGGTTCTTGAATATCACTTGTCTCATGCCTCTGGTATGTAGTATAAAGACTGGACCTTCCTTATCTTTGCCTTGAAAAGTTTGTTCACCTTCACATTTGCTGTTTTAGAACCTGCAAACCAGCAGAAAATGTTTCTCAAAAGTTTTATTGTACTATGCTAGCTGATGTCAAAACTTGCTTCATCTCCTCAGAGGCTCTTGGCATTGATCCTGTACCAATGCAAGTTAACAACAGTGCCAACTAGCTTCAAAAGGCTGCCCACTTCAGTAGATTATTTCACATATGAATCCTTTAAGTAACAAAGACCTCCTGTTGGTTCATGATAATCTTCAGTTCACTACCAGATGCTCTACAAGATCACATATTATTTGTGGATGTTGCAAATATAGATTTATTCAATATTCCACTTACAGAATTAATCTCCTAGATATCACAAAATTCCTAGTATTCATACATCAAAAGTGAACATCAAATTGAACTCACAGAGAAGACACTGTTGATTAGAGTCTTCACCACTCCGCATGAATCCCAAGTCATGTGTCAGTATGTTAGAGATTGTATATGTATGTTGCTGTGTGTGCTCATAGAAGTGAGGTGTGAATGGCTTACATCTATCTACATAAGGTATACCTTTTATCGTTATAATGGGTTTCCATACCATAAATGTGGCCATACCAGCCACAGTGGTGGTTTTCCCAGGTACAATGGGTGGCATTCCTGGGTTTTGGTGACCATTCCTGACATATCGGTGGGTTTCCTAGACATGAGGGACAGTGTTCTTTTCATAATAGTGGTTTAACTGGTGTAACTGAGGACCAGGCAAAATGCTGCATATTGTCTGGGCTGTCAGAATTATGGCAGTCTATAATGTTCAGACTTCCAGGCCTAGAGTTGGTCCTTCCTATTGTGACAGTATTGATCCTGGCCTATACTGTGGGCGTCGCAGAAGGACAAATCATTAACAATTCTTTGGCATTTCTGACATTACGAAGGGACTCACTAGCATAATGCTTGTAATTAATGGCATAGTGGCAGGATCTATTAGATTAATAATAAATAATGTGTGGTCCTGGTACAAGATGGACATCCTTGGCATAATATGGATGCCACATATGTGTCTATTACTATATATGAATACTTGGTAAAACTAACAAACTAGTACTTGTCAATCAAACTTAATTATTAATTAAAAAGGAAGATCTACTCATGTACAGAACAGGTACAGAAAATGACACTGTTCTGCTTCAAGGAATGAGACAACTCTGTGGTAGTTATTTCATGGTATGTGCAAAGGCACTTAGAGGTTACAATTCTATTTAGACCTATTGCAGTTGCAGTACAGTGGATGGGACCGCCATTACGTTTGAGATGGAGACCCATCTGCCAAACTCCAAATCAGGGCCTTCTTTAGTCATCTGTATTCACATTGCTTCTTGGTAACATTATCTTCTGTACTATTTCTTGTATGATTAGAAAAATCAATTGATATGTTGGTAAAAAAGAACTTTTAGAACTTTTATGAGTGTTTAACCTCAGTGGTAGCTCGTGTCTGCTCCTGTGAGATTTAAGAATTCTGAGCAAAAGCTCTACTGTTGCAACCTGAGATTTTAAGACCTGTATAGATTTGTTTTATCACTTTCCCACCCTGACCCTTCCAGTTTGTCATAGTTTACGACTGTAAATACGTGTTAAAGGTGCACGATGGCAAGATAAAAGTAAGTGGAATATATAAACGAAGAAGGATGCTTTGTACATCTTGAAACATATTACAATACCATGTCAAACTGAATCAGTTAACACGTCTGTAAACCCTGTGAGTATTTCACCATTTTTTAGGGAATCTGTGCCACAAAAAGGCAGACTTTGCGACGAGCATTCAAGGTTTCTTGAGAGGTGGGAACAGGGTAGAGGTAACTCAGTCTTGCTCTTGTTCAAAGCTCACTGGCGGCCATTGCATACAGTGATGTTACTGGCATACATTTTTACTTTTAAATAGGTAAAACACCCATCACATTATATATTTTCCCCAAGAGTTATTTCTATTATATGTTATTCCATGTAAAGCGAGTCCCCTGAATCAAAGCTCAGGCGATATACTTAGAACAAACCAATTCTTAATTACTGTAGGCAGATAATGGAACAGCTGGATTAGCTAAATTATGTAAATTGAAAGAAAATTGGGTCAAATCACTTGACGGTTTGCAAATAGTTTGTTAAATGCTGGTTTTCATCTGTAAAGAAAAACAGTCTTTCAAGCAGTAAAATCGACTGTATAAAGAGAAGCATTGTAGGTCCTCCCGCTGCTTGGCACAGGTTAAAGGTTAACATCTGAATGGTGCACTGTACATAAAGCACCGGAGAAACCCTTGGTAACTATTTACATGTGATTAATGGTTATCACTCTCTCTGTTAGTCAGGCAGCTTTTGGCACTATATAAACTCAGCTCTCTACAGTTAATTCACATTAATTTGACTTGGGCAGTAGCAATGATCGTTATTCGTCGAGTTTGTGCTTGTACAAACAATGGTGTGTAGGAATGTTTTGTTTGGGTTGTGATTTATTTATTTGAACAGGTGTACACTGACTCTGCTTAGCTGATTAGTACTCTTGGGCCACAGCCACTAAAGCTGAGGCCTATTCGCCTACAATGATTCCACATGTATTAAATGACCCCCCAAAAATACATTCTAATATATATAAAGGTCTTTTCCTTAGTGTGCTCTCTAGTCGTAAAGTTTATCAACACAGGTGCAGTGCAAAGCCGCGAGTGCAAAATGCTTTGTCACGTCATGTGACAAACTTTAAAAACAGGGGACTTCTAGGTAGTACCTGAGAAAGTTTTTATAGATAACAGATGAATAGCAACATTACAATATGTTTATATTGTGTTAATGACTACGCCAACAAAGTGGTTTCAAAAGTACTATTATAATTATTGCTACTTTCTGCACAAGGTGTTAACCATTGTTAATTGCTCGGCCTACAGTTATGTCAAGTAGCTAACCGGAGCAAGGCACAAACAAGATATGCAAAGAAACATACAGAGAGATTAGTGATGCAGGTACGACAGGACTTCCAAATATTCAATATTGTAAATGCTATATATTGGTCCAGTGTGTACTGGGGTCCTAATGTATGTCATGATAAAGAACGAAGCCAGAGACTAAGAGGTTTATAAATGCCACCAAAATCTCAAGATGCCATTCTATGGAAATCTCATATTCTGCCAGCTGTAACTCTTTTTAATGGACTAAGTGAAAATAAAATGGACATTTGAAACAGCAAGCGCATAACCTTTAGGAATCACAGGTGTGTGTAATTTATTGATTTATGTGTGTTTTATTTTTATTGAGATCAATGAAAGCTATCACAACTAAAGGGAGTGCATTTTTAGGCAGGACAAGTACCGAATTTAATATCCACTTGCACCGTACAGAACCATGATACACAGGAACCAGTCTCAGATTGTTGCAATACTGCATGGAAACCCCTGGGTATTCATTAAGGCCCTGGTACACCGAGCTAGGTTTTCCAAGCCTGATGAAAGAAAAGCTGGTCAGAGATTTTGCAGAACTTGATGGGAAGACTGTTAAATAAATAAGCAGATTGAATTGTCAAAGCCACTCCCTAAGATACGTGCAAAGCAGATGGTTCCTAAAAGCAGGAAGCATGATAAGCAAGCCTACTAGTTGGCTGGTATGTTACAAACTTACTTCTAAGAAATGTGAGGCCAGAGTCCTTAAAGGACAGATGGATAATGTTTAGTGATTTAAACCTTATCAGCTTTTTATCTGGGGTTTGAGGTGACCAGTACACCAGCACACAACAGCACGTCAGTGTGGCTCCTGCTGTCGGAAGCAGAGATCCAACGGCATCCATATTTCACACATACTCCTAACTTAAAAAGATGCAGAAGGCAGTGTGACCTGGACCTGCACTATGTGCCGAGGCCATATTTGACTCCTGGAGTGGAGGAGGAATCTGTACATTGTAAAGACACATTTAACACCAGGGCACTAGATCCCTGGTGGTCGAGGGAGCCACGACAAACAGAAGGTGGTTAAAGAACCAGAAAGGGAGGGGCTATGCAGAAGTGGGATAGGGAGAGTATCTTGTTTGTGGAAGTTGCCTACACTCTAATAGTAAACAAATAAAGACATAATTTCAAACATTTAGTGTGGTCTATTTTATTGCCATGCTCCAGACACTACAACTGGAGATGAAGGAGTGTCCCACCACGCTGGGGCATCCATAAATAACACTGCAACAGTGGAGGATCGTGACTATGAGAGCCCGCCCTGCTCTACACATTATTACTGAGTGCCACACAACTGCAGGACCCAATCCCACTCCAAAAGGGCCGCTGCAACAGTGATCGGTACTACACGAATGGGGGAGCCCACCCTGCTATACACACTGCCAGCAAGTACTACATGACTGAGGGAGCCCACCTCGCTCAGTGACCTGAGATCCAGTGTGCCGTACCATCTGCGCATCAGGAGCCCACGACTATAAGGTGCTATATCTGAAAAATGGTCTTCTGCTTCATGCCGTCCCTGCAGCACCTGAGGTAGGCTGGATGCCTGCCATTTGCCCACGTACTGCATTCCCTCAAGCCAACTGCTGCTAGAGCCCGTACTTCCGCAAGTTTTGCTCTCTTTTCAGGGTCCATCTTTGATCAGGCAGCTTGTTCAATGAGCTGTGAAGGACTGGTGGCGACCATCTTAACGTCAGGCAACCATATTATCTAGAATGCTTTCTCACCCAAAGACCCTATAATGTCTACTAACTCACATCTCTTATACAAGGAACAATACCATTCAACCAACTGATGGCATACTCATTTGCCACATAATAAAGGATAGACTTTGTACATCGCCCTGCATCACCCACTGCAAGAGCAATTGCAACTACTGCCCACACTGGCCGCAAGTCATCATACAGATATTACCCTGACCTATACATGCGCACACGTGCCTACACCTCTCAGGAGCACATATCAGCTGCACAGGATATGAGTCATACAGGCTGCTCGCTTCTCTATTCATCAAGTGCCTACAAACGACTTCTGCGTCTCTCCTCAAAAGCAGTGTCTCTCACTCCCGCCTAGACCACGTCAACACCACCAGACTCCACGCACAATACCCAGACAGCCATTCTCAGTGTATCATTCCAAAGCCCACTGGAGCTGCTGACTCTCATGTCTGGCTGTGGCATGGGGCCTTGATGGCAAGAATGGCTAGATGATCTTGAAGACTTCATGAAGGGGTTACAAGTCTCTGACCCGAAACAACAACTTATTGCCCTGCACAACTTAATAGCTAAAGATGTTGGACAAATCATCAAAGAACAGCAGGCAGATGCTACAACATCCTCTCAAGACGTACGTGAGGCGCTCAACAGAATGTTTCTCCACAAAAAAGAATGTCGACTATGAAAGATACACCTTCAATTTAGCCTCTCAAGAAAAGGATGAATCTATCAGGGAGGTCATCACACATCTCAAAGGTTTAGTGGGCTACTGTGACTTTGACAACTTCACAACTGAAGATGCTCTTTGCATGCAGATCACAGAGGGATGTCAATCGGAGTCCCTACGTTGACATCTCCTGAAGAAAAGTTATTCTATGGATGAAACAGAAGAAATGACCAGAGTCAATGATCAAGCAGAAGAACATGCAAAGAAAACTGAAGCGGGAAAGGTTGAGAAAAGAGAACAGGCATGCCGACTCAAAACTCGCCAAAAGGAACTCTGTCCCCCACAACACTGACAGGCTCCCAGATCTAAAGATCATCGTTGCAACCCTAAACACAGTGGAAACAGAAGAGGACAACAGTTGGAATGTTACCACTGTGGAGAAGAATACCTACATGTAGGGTCATGTCCTGCCATGGTTCAATATGTTGACGATGAGGAAAGGACAATCACTTCGAGAAAGTGTGCAGAACTGCTCAAAAAGACGTTCAAAAACCTTTCTGGGAATCACAATCTCGATACTATTGGAAGGCAGTACGTGACAGGCGAGAATGCTCATCACGATCAAGTATTGCATGCTACATTTAAATCTCAACGTTTTATGTCTCGTGACTCAAGATCTCTCACTCCAATTTCCCAAGACAGCAATGAATATGTTTGCATGGTAGCTGATACTGATACATTGAAGAAATAGCTGAGGCTACTTATTCAAATGGGAAATCACCCAACAACGCTTTTATTAGACAGTGGAGTGTCAGTCAGTGACATCTGCGTCACACATTAAAACAAAACGAATCCACAACCCAGACCGCACAAAGCTGCTGTTCGAGTATACACCTGGATGTCCAAAGAACAACTGCTGAGTCTGGGACAATTCTGAACCTCCCTCATCTACAAAGGCAGAACAGTACAAGCTCAATTTTTTGTAATTGACAGGCCTGAAGCAGCAGATTGACTTCTTAGCCTACCCATGGCAGAACACCTGAAACGAGTAAAAAAATACTTTATCGGGTGGAGGATGAGCCAGACTTCATAAGCAACTTACCAAAACTATTCACAGGACTCTGAAAAATGGCGCATTATCAGGTTTGTCTACAGATTATTGAGCAAGTACTGCCTGTGGCTCATCATCACCGGAATGTGCCATTTCACCCACAAAAGGCAGTGGAGGATGTTTCATCCGCACCAATATCTTTCAAGAAGCAGTCCGAAGAGTAATTTGCCACATTCCCAACACACTTAACTACAGTGATGACATCCTTGTGTTTGGTGCCGCCATCATGGAACATGACAAGGCACTCGTCTACTATGCGCTCCTGGAAGACAATCTGACTCTCAACAAAGACAAGTGTGTATTTCACAAAGCTACACTAAAATTCTACAGACCTATATTTTTCAGTGAAGGCATGAGGCCTGATCCTGTAAAGGTCACCACACTAAATTATACTCCTAGTCCAGAGATGTTAGTGATGTCCGATCATTCTTGGTAATGGTCAGCTAATGTGGCCAGTATATCAAGGACTGTGCTACCATAAGTCATCCTTTGTGTACACACACATAGGTCATCCCTTCCAATTGTCTGAGAGGTGCAATCAAGCTTGCAATAAAATCTAAGACACCATAGGGTCTGCCATTAATCTAGCTTATTTCATTCCTCACAGGAAGACAGAACTCACAGTGCAAGCAAGTCCTGTGGGACTTGGAGCTATTATACCTCAGTACGATAAGGTTAGTGACCAACCGCACATAGCAGCATATACTAGCCACAGCCTAACAGACACTGAAAAAGCATATTCGCAACCAGAGAAGAAAGTCTGTCGGTCATCTGAGCCTGCAAGCATTTCCACATCTTCACTTACGGGAAACAGCTCACACTCATTACAGATCATCAAGCTCTGGTAACCATATTTGGAAACCTCCGGGCAAAAATGTCACCCTAGAATTGAGCGATGGGGAGTTCATCACCAGGACAACACATACACAGTTATTTACAATACGAAAAAGCCGCAAATATAGCGGACTATATCACAAGACACCCTAGGACATCCTCCAGAACAAAACATTTGCTATCTGAGGAATACATCAACTTTGGCATTGATCAAGAGATACCACCTGCTGTCCCACTGGAAGCCATCATTGAAACCACTGTAGAGGAGGCCACGCTCCAAGATGCAGCACATTGCCTCCAAACAAATTAGTGGAGACATTTGGGAGAGCATCATGGTAACAAAAAGATAGACATCCGAGAATTGGCCTCTTTCCAACACGTCAAAAAAGAACTTACAGTTGCTGGCAATGGTTTGCTGATCAGAGACAAAAGGATTGTCATACCTAAGAAGCTACGACGAGGAGTCGCCAACCTAGCACATGAAGGACACTGAGGCATAGTGGACATAAAAAGTGCTTTACAAGAACGAGTCTGGTTCCCTTCCATCGTCCTGATGTTTGGAACCACACTCCATGACTGGCCTCAATGTCAGATAATCAGTTGAGAAGAGCCACCCCCACCTAAGAAAATGTCAGAACTGACAGAAAGCGTATGGCACCATGTTGAAGTCGACTTCTTTGGCCCTCTACAGGCTGGCAAATACATCATCATAATGGATGATTACTCATGATTCCCAATTGCCCAGCAAGTGTTATCTACCAAAGTGGCTATCATTATCCTAATAATGGATGAAACATTTGAAGCGTGGGGAATTCCCAAAGTAGTCAAAATGGACTATGGTCCTCCATTTAATGGACAAGAATTTGCTGAATCTGCCAACCACCTAAACTTCAAGCAAAGAAAGATCACTCTCACGTGGCCTCACGCCAATGGGATGGCTGAGAGACTTCTGGCAACATTAAAGAAAACCATGCAACAAGCAGAATTAACATTGTGGGACGTACAGATGGCCCTAAAAGATGTGCTGCAGGCCTCCTGGACCACGCCTCACAGCACTACTGGAAAATGCCCAGCCACTGATGTTGAGTCGAACTGTACACAGGAGAATCCCCACCTGGGAAAATCCAGCTAGCTGTGCCCAACTGGCCCTGGGCATGAGGAACTAGTGGAGCTGGACTGGAAAAAGAAAGCCAAAATGAAGGAATATGCAGACACTTGCTGGAAAGCAAGAATGTCTACTATCCAGGAAGGAGACTGGGTGTTAGTCAGACAAGATCAAAAGAAAATGTCAGACAGCCGATACTATAAACACCCACTCCAAGTGACTAACATAAAGGGGACCATGGTCACTGTCGCCTCTGATGACAAGAGAGTAACATAAATATTTCTCACTTCAAGTAGTGTGACCCTGGAACCACGAGGTAGTAGACATGTCAGAAGAGGATATCTTCGAAGCCATTCAGAGACCAGCCAGAAGTCCTTCACAGCGAACATGTTGCAGACCTGCTTGTCTTATTGAAGAAATCTAAAGACTATCATCTCACTGAGACTCATTGATGTGAGTGAGGGGAGGCAGAGGGAGCCATGAGAAAGAGAAAGTGGTTGATAAACCGGAAAGGGAGGGGGTTATGCAGAATTGCGATGGGGAGGATATTGTGTTGGTGGAAGTTGCCTGCGCTCTAATAATAAATGAATAAAGGCATAATTTCAAATGTTTAGTGCTGTCTATTTTAGTTTATTGCCATGCTCCAGATACTACAGCATGCTAGGGAGGCACTATGAGGGAGGTCTACAGATGGCATCATCCAAACACTAGTGATGGGACACTCGGTGGACCCAGAGTGAGGAGCAGGAGCCCTTCCTAGATGGAATAACACAGGGCTCGCTGGGAGCAGTAATAGGAGAAGGAGTGGGAATTGCTTTCATCGGCCCTTGCTTGGCTGCCTGTAAACCTAAATGCTAAAAAGTTGGCACAAGGCATGTTGATAATATATAAATCTTGTAAAAACTAATTGAGAGTGACACTCTTCCTGTCATTCCATGCCTACTCAATTTCTGCGATCATGACAGTGCCCTTGACAGACATGAAAACCCCTAACTTGACCTTTGAAAGCAAACTTATATCACCTTTCTTAGATTTTTCAATCAGTCCAGGAGGCCAGACGCAAATTCCTGCCAGTCAAGCAGAAACTGTTCCAAGCTAACATACATATTGTATGTTATACCTAGCTCGTTTATGAATTGTTCATCAAGAGAAACAACAAATTATTCAGGCACCTAAGCAAGCCACAGATTTCGTTTGGAAACTCTTGGATGGTGCAGGGAAATGGAATAATTCTACTCTTCCATGAGGCCGCCCTTGCTAAAAAATGAATCTAACTGGGCATACAATCCTCGTACCTCTCACTGCCTGCTATGCCACTGGACTGGTCTCTATGACGGAAGTGAAGAGACCAGTTATATAATGAGCAGTGCTGTGCATGGTTCACTATGTTGCTATAAAATGGAGTATTAATAAGTTGTTTGATGTGTGGGGGAAGGGGTTCCACTGTACTGGAACTGAAACAGATCCTGAGTGGAGGTAAAACTGCTTGTTGATCTGGCACTCTCAACTTTAGTTTGATGAAGGACCACCACTGTCATTGTTGTACACCAGGGGTTACACCCATTGGTCAGCATTATTTAAAGATAAAGTTACGCATTTAGTTTACAAAGCCCAGTTGGACCTTGTTATGAGGGAGTAATTCCTAGCCTGATGGGATTTGGCCATCAGTGTGGGAGTGAGGGAGGTTATTTGTTCACATGCACAAAATGTTTGAATCACCTCAGACAATGCACACCTCACAAATTAGACGACAAAGAAAAATGGCGAACGCTGCCAGAATGGGTTATCAATCCAACATCTATCACTGATACGTGGTACATAATATGGTAACTGGCAACTCTCTGACAAGCATGACTTTGATTGTGCAGAAAAGAACGCTTTTTTTCACTGGGAGGCTATAAAGATATACCAGTATTGGAGAAATATGGTTTCATCTTTTAAATTTCAGAAGTAATCTAGCCACTGCACTCTTCATTCTCTGGAGCATGCTGATGTCATACCCAAGTCGGTCTTGGTAGATGCTGTTACCACAGTCCATTGGCCTTCGGCCGGAGGTATTGAAGACCACGATAACATAGGAAGTGGACGTTGGAAATGGAGTCAGTTAGCGGTGCAGCTGTTTTCAATGCACAAGGGCCAAGTGTTAGGATAAGGCTGGACAGGACACAAAGAGCACAGACTTTACTGCAAGGGATACAGAGTTGAGATGACAGGATGCACAGGTGCTGGTGAGAGTGAAGGCCACTTTGGTTAGGATTGTACACGTCTTGGCAAGTAACAGTTCAGCATGCCTTGTAGTCTGACACCCACCGACAGACAGTATCTGGGTAGTGACAACACAACATACGAGTGACAGCCTCAGACCAACTTTAAAGCCTTGGCGCTGCTGAAGGAAATGCTAGTAGCAGCAATTTCGGCCTAAACCAATTTGACAAAGGGAAGAACTGGCTTGTTCTTTCCTCTGGGATTACACCATTAGATAGTGACAGTGTGGGGGGGATATTTAACTGGTTAGTTTGTTCGTGGGTTTCTACTATTCCTCTATGAGACTGTTTGGTCAAGCCTCTATAACGCTGTGCTTGAGCTGTGAACACCACCCACCTCCAACCCTGTATCTGATAACTGGGCAGTGCTGTAGCCTTACTTGCTATTAGCCATTAACGCAATTCCCAGGGAGGCTGCCCTTCCCTGGTACAAATGCATAGAGCAGGGGCGGACTTTGATCAACCTGGAACCAGGCGCAATAGATAATATTGAGAATGAAAATGTCACTTACCCAGTGTACATCTGTTCGTGGCATCAGTCGCTGTAGATTCGCATGTTTTGCATAGCTCGCCATCTGGTGTTGGGCCGGAGTGTTACAAGTTGTTTTTCTTCGAAGAAGTCTTTCGAGTCACGGGACTGAGTGACTCCTCCTTTTGTCTCCATTGCGCATGGGCGTCGACTCCATCTACGATTGTTTTTCCCCCGCAGAGGGTGAGGTAGGAGTTGAATTGTAGTAATAGTGCCCATGCAATGGAGTGACTAAGTATGTACTTATTTAAGGTTGAAATGATATATATACAAATAGTTGAAGGTAACTTCCGAACTGCTACAGGCTCCCGGGGAGGCGGGTGGGCACATGCGAATCTACAGCGACTGATGCCACGAACAGATGTACACTGGGTAAGTGAAATTTTCAGTTCGATGGCATCTGTCGCTGTAGATACGCATGTTTTGCATAGACTAGTAAGCAGTTATCTCCCCAAAAGCAGTGGCTCAGCCTGTAGGAGTGGAAGTAGTCTGAAACAATGTTCTTAATACGGCTTGACCTACTGTGGCTTGTTGTGCGGATAACACGTCTACACAGTAGTGCTTGGTGAATGTGTGAGGCGTAGACCATGTGGCTGCCTTACATATTTCTTGCATTGGGATGTTTCCTAGAAAGGCCATGGTAGCACCTTTCTTCCTGGTTGAGTGTGCCCTTGGTGTAATGGGCAGCTGTCGTTTAGCTTTAAGGTAGCAGATTTGGATGCATTTAACTATCCATCTGGCTATACCTTGTTTTGATATTGGGTTTCCTGCATGAGGTTTTTGAAATGCAATAAATAGTTGTTTAGTCTTTCTGATGTTCTTTGTTCTGTCAATGTAATACATTAATGCTCTTTTGACATCTAATGTATGTAGTGCCCTCTCAGCTACGGTATTTGGCTGTGGAAAGAACACTGGAAGTTCCACTGTTTGATTTAGATGGAACGGTGAAATAACCTTTGGTAAAAATGTTGGATTAGTCCTTAGGACGACCTTATTCTTGTGTAGTTGTATAAAAGGTTCTTGTATTGTAAATGCCTGAATCTCTCTTACTCTTCTTAGGGAAGTAATGGCGATGAGAAATGCAACCTTCCAGGTTAGGAACTGTATTTCGCAGGAGTGCATGGGTTCAAAAGGTGGACCCATAAGTCTAGTTAGGACAACATTTAGGTTCCATGAAGGAACAGGTGGTGTTCTTGGTGGTATAATTCTCTTAAGGCCCTCCATGAATGCTTTAATGACTGGTATCCTATATAGGGAAGTTGAATAGGTAGTCTGCAGGTATGCAGATATTGCTGCAAGGTGTATTTTAATGGAAGAGAAAGCCAGGTTAGATTTTTGTAAGTGAAACAAGTAACCCACTACATGTTTTGGAGTCGTGTGTAATGGTTGGATTTGATTAATATGGCAGTAGCAAACAAACCTCTTCCATTTACTTGCATAGCAGTGCCTGGTGGATGGCCTTCTGGCTTGCTTTATGACTTCCATACATTCTTGGGTAAGTTGTAAGTGCCCGAATTCTAGGATTTCAGGAGCCAAATTGCTAGATTCAGCGATGCTGGATCTGGGTGTCTGATCTTTTGGTTGTGTTGTGTCAATAGATCTGGCCTGTTGGGCAATTTGATGTGGGGTACTACTGATAGGTCTAGCAGCGTTGTGTACCAGGGTTGCCTTGCCCAAGTTGGTGCTATTAATATGAGTTTGAGTTTGTTTTGACTGAGTTTGTTTACCAGATAAGGAAGGAG
The DNA here is from genome assembly GCF_031143425.1 of Pleurodeles waltl. Lineage (NCBI taxonomy): Eukaryota > Metazoa > Chordata > Amphibia > Caudata > Salamandridae > Pleurodeles > Pleurodeles waltl. The sequence goes on from NC_090448.1 coordinate 489,016,071, forward strand.
AGGGAGAGGAGGAAAAGCGTAAGCAAATATCCCTGACCAGTTCATCCATAGGGCATTGCCTTGGGACTGCTTGTGTGGGTATCTGGATGCGAAGTGTTGGCATTTTGCGTTCTCCTTCGTCGCAAACAAGTCTATTTGAGGTGTTCCCCAGAGTTTGAAATAGGTGTCAGAATTTGGGGGTGAATTTCCCATTCGTGGACCTGTTGGTGATCTCGAGAGAGATTGTCTGCGAGTTGATTCTGAATCCCTGGTATAAATTGTGCTATTAGGCGAATTTGGTTGTGAATTGCCCAACGCCAAATTTTTTGTGCTAGCAGGCTTAACTGCGTGGAGTGTGTCCCCCCTTGTTTGTTTAGATAATACATTGTTGTCATGTTGTCTGTTTTGACGAGAATGTATTTGTGAACTATTATTGGTTGGAAAGCTTTTAGTGCTTGAAAAACTGCTAGCAGTTCTAGGTGATTTATATGCAGTTTTGTTTGATGTACGTTCCATTGTCCTTGTATGCTGTGTTGATCGAGGTGTGCTCCCCACCCTGTCATGGAAGCATCTGTTGTTATTACGTATTGTGGCACTGGGTCTTGGAAAGGCCGCCCTTTGTTTAAATTTATGTTGTTCCACCTTAGAAGCGAGAGGTAAGTTTGGCGGTCTATTAACACCAGATCTAGAAGATGACCCTGTGCTTGTGACCACTGTGATGCTAGGCACTGTTGTAAGGGCCTCATGTGCAGTTTGCGTTTGGGACAATGGCTATGCATGAAGACATCATGCCTAGGAGTTGTAATATCATCTTTGCTTGTATCTTTTGTGTTGGATACATGCGTTGTATGATGTTGTTGAAATTTTGGATTCTTTGGGGACTTGGAGTGGCTACTCCTTTTGTTGAGTCTATTATGGCTCCTAGGTATTGTTGTACCTTGCACGGCAGAATGTTGGATTTCGTGAAGTTGACGGTGAACCCTAGTTTGAAGAGGGTTTGTATGATCTGATTTGTGTGGTTTGAGCACTCTATTAACGAATGGGCCTTGATTAGCCAGTCGTCTAGATATGGGAATACATGTATTTGCTGCCTTCTGATGTGTGCAGCGACTACTGCTAGACATTTGGTAAAGACTCTTGGTGCGGTTGTTAATCCGAAAGGCAATACCTTGAATTGGTAATGTATTCCTTTGAATACAAACCTTAGGTATTTCCTGTGCGATGGGTGTATTGGTATATGGAAATACGCGTCTTTGAGGTCTAAAGTTGTCATGTAGTCGTGTAGTTTTAGCAATGGTAACACTTCTTGTAGTGTGACCATGTGAAAGTGGTCTGATTTGATGAATGTGTTTACTATTCTGAGGTCTAGGATTGGTCTCAGCGTTTTGTCCTTCTTTGGTATCAGAAAGTACAGTGAGTAAACTCCTGTGTTTATTTGTGTGTTTGGTACTAATTCGATTGCATTCTTCTGCAATAGTGCCTGCACTTCTATCTCCAGGAGATTGGAATGATGTTTTGTCAAATTTTGTGCTTTTGGTGGTATGTTTGGAGGGAATTGTAGAAATTCTATGCAATAACCATGTTGGATAATTGCTAGAACCCAAGTGTCTGTAGTGATTTCCTCCCATGCTTTGTAATAATGACCTATTCTTCCCCCCACTGGTGTTGTGTGGAGGGGGTGAGTGACATGTGAGTCACTGCTTAGTAGTAGGGGTTTTGGGGCTTTGAAATTTTCCCCTATTCCTAGGGAATTGCCCTCCTCTATATTGTCCCCGAAAACCTCCTCTGTACTGTCCCTGGTAACTGGACGGTGTTGCCTGTGAGGTGCTGGCTTGTGTGCCCTGACCCCGAAACCCCCCTCTAAAGGGTGTTTTACGGAATGTGCTGTAATTCCCTCTGCTCTGCGGGGAGTAGAGTGCGGCCATGGCTTTAGCAGTGTCCATGTCCTTTTTGAGTTTCTCAATCGCTGTGTCCACTTCTGGACCGAACAGTTCTTTTTCGTTAAAAGGCATATTGAGAACTGCTTGCTGAATCTCTGGTTTAAATCCAGACGTTCGTAGCCATGCATGCCTTCTGATAGTTACAGATGTATTAATTGTCCGTGCAGCTGTATCTGCAGCGTCCATGGAGGATCGTATTTGGTTGTTTGAAATGTTCTGTCCCTCCTCAACCACTTGTTTTGCCCTCTTTTGTAGGTCCTTGGGCAGATGTTCAATGAGATGTTGCATCTCATTCCAATGGGCTCTGTCATAGCGCGCAAGTAGTGCCTGAGAGTTAGCGATGCGCCACTGGTTTGCAGCTTGTGCTGCGACTCTCTTACCAGCTGCATCGAACTTGCGGCTTTCTTTATCTGGGGGTGGTGCATCTCCAGATGTGTGGGAGTTGGCCCTTTTCCTAGCTGCTCCTACAACGACAGAGTCTGGTGGCAGCTGTGTAGTGATGAAAACCGGGTCTGTAGGAGGCGCCTTATACTTTTTTTCCACTCTTGGTGTGATTGCCCTACTTTTGACCGGCTCCTTAAAGATTTCTTTTGCGTGCCGGAGCATACCAGGGAGCATAGGCAGGCTTTGGTAGGAGCTGTGGGTGGAGGAGAGGGTGTTGAATAAAAAGTCATCCTCGACCTGTTCTGAGTGGAGGCTTACATTGTGAAATTGTGCTGCTCTAGCCACCACTTGAGAATACGCAGTGCTGTCCTCTGGTGGAGATGGCTTCGTAGGGTATGCCTCCGGGCTGTTATCTGACACTGGGGTGTCGTATAAGTCCCATGCGTCCTGATCTTGGTCACCCTGGCTCATGGTGGTGTGAGCTGGGAATGTGATGGAGTTTGTGCTGGTGAGACGTTAATTACAGGTAGAGGAGAGGGTGGTGGAGTAACCTTTTTCACCACCTTTGTTTGTGGTGTTTGTTCAGTTTGGAACTCCAATCTTCTCTTTCTTCTAATAGGGGGAAGGGTGCTTATTTTTCCTGTCCCCTCCTGTATGAAAATACGCTTTTGCGTATGGTCTACATCAGTTGATTGTAGCTCTTCCTCAAACCTATGCTTTCGCATTTGGGAGGTTAGCGATTGCTCTTCTGATTAAGAGCCTGAAACTGGGTCGGTTGCAGTCTGTTTTGGCACTGAAACCCTGTCTGCATCTTTTTTCGGCTCCGAGGTGACTTTTTTCTTTTTCGGGGCCGAAACCTCTCGGCATCGATCTTCGTCGGTGCCGCTGTCTCGGCGTCGAGCCGTGTCTACACCGGTATCTCGGTGTCGATGCTTGTCTCCAGCACTTTCTCAGTCCCGAGAAGGCTGCGTGCCGGTGTCTCGACCGGAGTCGGATGATCTCGGCACTGTTTGCGCCTTTTTCGGTGCCGACGGTCGGTAACCGAATTTATGGGTCGAGCCATGGCCTGGTGGCGTCCCCTGGGCCTTGTAAATCTTCTTCTGAGTGGTTTTCGACGTCTTACTCACGGTTTGTGTATCGTCGAATCCTTCGGAGTCCGATTCGTGGATCGAAAAGGTTCCTTCCTCTTCTTGTTCCTCGAACTCTCGGTGGGCTGTCGGCGTGGACGCCATCTGAAGTCTTCTGGCTCGACGGTCTCGGAGTGTTTTTCGGGACCGGAACGCACGACAGGCCTCGCAGGTGTCTTCACTGTGCTCAGGTGACAGGCACAGGTTACAGACCAAGTGTTGGTCTGTATAGGGGTATTTATTGTGGCATTTGGGACAGAAGCGGAACGGGGTCCATTCCATCGGCGTTCTTCTGCACGCGGTCGGGGCGACCAGGTCCCGACGGGGGATCGAAAAACTACCCCGAAGGGCACCGGAGCTCTTCGATCTTTCGACGCGGTGTTGAATCTAACTACGCCGATCCCGAACGCAACAATACCGACGAAAATCTGCCGAAATTAGCTATCTTTCCGTTCCGAAACTCGGAGCGACAGGAACACGTCCGAACCCGATGGCGGAAAAAAAACAATCGAAGATGGAGTCGACACCCATGCGCAATAGAGACAAAAGGAGGAGTCACTCGGTCCCGTGACTCGAAAGACTTCTTCGAAGAAAAACAACTTGTAACACTCCGGCCCAACACCAGATGGCGAGCTATGCAAAACATGTGTATCTACAGCGACAGATGCCATCGAACTAATGATTTCTAGCAGAATAATACACGATATCATAGTAGTAACACAAAATGAATTTGTGATATAATAAATTAAGAAGAGCATAAAATGCCGTGACAGTTTGGCAAACGGTCAATGAACCCGCAGACCTTTGAGACGCAGACCTATATGGCATCTCTGATATTTGAAGCTCCAGTCTCCCCCATTCCAGTGGGTTTCTCCACTGGCTTTCTAAATTACTAGTACAATTAATGAGTTACCACTTCCAGTTTTGATAAATCTCTAATCAGATGACTGTACATTGACGACCACAGGTAAGCAGCGTGCAAGGCTGCAGAATAAGTATTTAATCACTGTGTGATCACCTGAGCATGGGTCTGTTGGTTACGTTTGTATTAAATATACAATATTCTGGTGACTAAGAAAAGATACAAACCTAAAATAATCATGATTGTTAATTATTATTATTTATTCCTGGTTTATTTTTACTGTGATATAATTAATTACTCCATTAGGAAAGTTGTCCTCAGTATTATCCCCAGTAAGCATATGTCATTCGCCAATACAGTAACAGTAGTTGCCTGACTGCCCCATGTCATAATAAGTGTGTCACTGGACCTGATAGGATTCGCCTGAAATTATAGTAATGTGTTAAAATACATGTTGTGGAGCATTAGAAAAACCTGCAACAGGCCCCTTGCCTACTGTGGGTAGATTTGGCTCATGGAATTAACTGTGCTGGAAACATAGCAATTTCAGTTTGAGTACACCTCCTTAGTGTATTATGTCTGGAAAATATTATACCGTTCTATATCTGAGTCCATGCATTCGCGCCAAATCTCCATTATATATCAAAGATGACTTTATTAGCACAGGCAATCGTCCCTCTTTTTGAGTTTGCAGTGAAGTATAGTTGTGTAATATGTATCAACTGTATGTAGAGGCTGGTATCATTTGCAGGTGTAATAGAAAAAATAGTATGTTAGCTTTAATGATGTTTACACAAGCTTGAGTGAAGGTGTGTGTTTGCACATGTGCATCAGAGGTTTTATTAGTCACAATGGTGATGTCTGCGTATCCATTCTGACAGTTGCTTTTAACCATAGGATTTCACACCGTGGCATACTCCCAAGGATCCAGACTGGATGCAGAATGCTTTTGCTGGCGATGCTCCTGTATGCTGCTAGGTGACGCTGTTTGGCTCTGCCTTGACTCAACAGCATCCTGGACATGTTAGAGCTGCATTTAAGTGCCAACCCTGAGTGCTGATGTCAGTTCCTTTCTTTCCATGCCTTCTGATGAAGATCCAGAGCTCCGCTTCCAATTTCATTGATCATCTGACAACTCTTAAAAGAGAAATCCAGTGTACTAGGTAACGATGTGGCCTCTGAGGACTACAGGACTCACACCATGTGCAATAGTAGGAAACAGATGTCAGTCACAGGCTCACACAAGGTGTGTCTCTGGTGTTTGAGCTCGGGACACAACTTGAAGTCATGTGAGAAGAGCGCCCCGATGCAACCAAAGGCAGTCCAAGACAGAGAAGCATGGCTGTACGTCTAGAACACAAGAAGAAGTCCGGGGCCTCAAGTAGGTCCCGCTCCTGCTCAAAGGCAAGGGCGCAGACCCACTCTAGAGTTTGCTACTGCAAGGGAACAACTTCAAGGTCGAAGTCTTCCAGTAAGTTGAAAATGAAACATAATCACAAGAAAGCAAAGCAGGACTCGTCCTTATCCCGCTTCTCTATAGCCAACGAGAAGGCGTGAGGGCATCACAATATGACTTGGTATCCTTCCAGATCTCCATTTGCAGAGCTGATTGTGCAGTTGGTCCAAGTCCCACAACCCCCCCAAATTTCCTAGGCATCAGTTACACCACAGCAAATTGATGCCTGAAAGGAGGCCATGCTGCAGATATATGGCATGCTTCTGTCCCCACTTGGCATGGCTTTGGGACCTAAAGGGACATAGGGGCCCTCAGATTGATTTCTGGCTGCTGATCAAGCACTGGTAGAATCTAATATAGTTGGACCTGAAACAGGCTCCCTCACGGCCCCCATGAAGGCTTCAACCCCAGTCTATGACCTACGTCATTTCCTCCCTGGCCGACACTGGTCCCAATGCAGCTGGAGAAGGACCCGGTGCTGGTTACGATATCTGATGCCGAACCAACTTCAGCCTGATCCCGACTATTGGCACGCTAAAAAATTATCAAAGCACAACAGGTCACCACATTACTTCACTCTGAGCCTGTGCCTCTACTAGTGCAGGGACTCCATCAGGGGCTCCATTATATTTTTGGCTCCGATTCTGACCAAAGATTACCACCAAATATGATGATGGTGGGAATTTTGGTGATTTACTTCCTCATTATGATTTTTAAATGGATTTACAAAAGTTCAGTAGACTTTAAACTTCTCCTGATACAGGGCTGAGCTTGCCTTTTGCACCTCCAACAGAATAGACTGCAGCACTTGTAATGGTACTATGACGGGAAACTGAGGCATTCAACCTTCAACTGCCTTTTACTGCAGTGGTTACCGACCTTCTGACTTCTGTTGACCCACACTTTATCATTACTGGAACCCGGGCCCCCCACTGAATCATTATTAGAATCCCTAGAGTCATTAATGGAAGCTGGGGATCCAGGACTAAACATTGTTGATTTGAACCACAAAACGATACACAAAGAATACAGAAACAAGCATACCATTAAACACATACACAAATAATAACTCATTATATTTAAATTGCAAGCAAATTACAAAAACACATTTTAAATTTAATGGGAAGGTTGGAGGTTTTTTAAATTCGATTGACGTCACATGTTGCCCATACTATGTTCAGTTTTAGGGACCTGTACTGCTCTCACAAATCAATTTGAGGATACTAATTTAGTTTTTAGCCTCCAGTTTCAAATTCCTCGACATTCACAGTATCTTTTAAAATTTTCAATTGTACATTTAGCCACTTTTTTAAAATACACTTAATTGATTTGCTAATATTAGTTAATTTCCTATGCTGTTATGGACCCCCTGAAGGGCCGTTTCACACCCCTTAAGGGGTCCCCGAATCACATGTTGGAAACCATTGCTCTAAGAGATTAAGACTAATGTCCTTATGGAAATTTTACAGCCTGTGTCAGCCACATCGGAGCCACTGCTCCCCTTTAATGATGCCCTCACTGACACTTTAATGGGCACCTGCTAAAAGCCCTGTTCTTGCCTACTGATGAATAGGCAGGTGGTCAGACGGTGCAGACAGGTGCCTAGCAACCCTTATTTTCTCACTAAAAATCCTACCCAGACAGCCTGGTTGTTCAGAATTCATCAAACAAGATGAACTCCAATTCACTCCCTATGCCTCTTCCAGATAGGGAGTCTAAGAGGATTGAGGAGTGTGGCAAACTAATGATTGATAAATGTAGTCTGCTTTCTGGGGCCAATATATGCATTTCTCTGGGACATGGCCAATGAGATCATGCTGGCAGTCCAGAAAGACCTTAGGGCCTCACTGGCTCAAATCATTCGGGGTGATCAAGTTGCAACTAAATACATGATTCATTCTAGCCTTGATACTACTGACTGTCTATGAAGGGCTGTTGACACCAGTGTGGTGCTCCGCAGCCATGCATGGATCCACTTCACAGAATTTTCTGGAGACATTCAGGCCTCTCTCATAGACATGTCCTTTGATGGCTTGTGCCCGTTTGAAGAAAAAGCAAATTCTGCCTTGGTACGTTTCAATGAATGTAGAGCCTTGGCATGCTTCCAGACTCTCTTGACACCTACCAGTTTCCTCACCAGTTTTAGGAATTCAGGGGCTACTCTAAGGGGCTTGAATATAAGCAATGTTAGTCTCTCCAGCCACTGCTGCAATCACCCCACTTCATTTGAGACCAGGCACATGGATATAGCATGCAATGTGCATGCCTACAAAGGCATCAATCCTACCATTCCCACTCCACTGCGGCAAAAGCCACCAAGCTGCTAGAAGCATACAAGCACATTGTGTTATACAGTTCCTATGAATTAAGTAGGACTGTGTATCTGGTCAACATAAACTTCAGTGTACAGGGACTCAGTCTGCCTATACAATCAGGAAATGTTGACGTGGTACCTAGCTAGCTTAGAGAGCCCCATCTGAACACCTAAACATACCAAGGTGCCAGACGGTATCTGCAACCTCGAGCATGACTACTCAGATTCCCAAGGAAATTGTGGAAACAGATCTACAATTTTGTTGTCATACTGTGTACCCAAGATGAGATGCAAGAAAGATGCGGAAATGTATTTTCACACATTTATTGCAACAATCATATTCTTGCATAAAAACATGAGCTGCGATTATTAGTCAAATGAGACAAAGCATGGTAACCAGCATTCCGAAAATGGTGAAAAAGATAAACAGTTCAACCATGATAATGTTTTATCTTTGTACATTCCTAACTGTTACTACCTACACAATCGAAAGCATAGGAGGAGTACCCTCTGCCAGATAAATTAGGAGAACCTAACCACCATCCGCTCATGCCTGGGTAAGATGTAACGAGAATCCAGGAAGCCAGTCTGGTGTAGTGCAGGCTATCGTCCCTTGTTGAGTAGGGGTAAAAGTCAGCAGGGCTGCATCTCAAACACAGTGCACCATATTCCAGGATTATCCTAGCAGAGGTGCTCCTCTGCTGAATGTTACACAGTAGATGTTTTTACAAGCACAATACGTATTACACTGTGTCAGAGGTACAGAACCAATGTGATGACAGCTATGCAAATGATGAGCTGTCTCCACGGACAAACATAATACTTAGTATAGAATGAATGGCAGCAACACTTGCAAGAAACATGCTGTATGTACAGAGATTTCTTTGTGCATTAATGCATGAGGGAAAAGCAGAGTAAAAAGAAAAGTCACCATCAGAAAGAATGGCTAAGTTAAAATGTGCAATCTAAAATGGAGGCTCTATCCGGGCCCTGTCAACCTTTACCATACCTGTGGAGGCAGAATCCAACATTTCTCCCAGGATGGCAATCCCTTAGATTCGACATACAATTCGGCATGGCTACGCCCTAATCTACTCTTTCTATCTGCTTCACTAATTCTTCCTCCACATCAGAGCAAATCTCACAGGAACACTTGTCCATTCTGTTGCAAGAGGTACAAGTTTTACGGTCCAGAGAAGCATGGAGGAGGGTTGCTATTCTCAATAAGTCCTTGTGCCAAAGAAGGATGAGGGTCTTTGTCCCAGATTATATTGTGGACACTATGGCCCTCATTATGACAATAGAGGTAAATCCCGCTTACCGCTGTGGTGACGGCCGCCAACATACTGTCGTGGAGGCGAACATCCGTTCGCCATATTATGACACACACACACACTAAACCGACAGAATACTGCCACAAACACATATCCATCAGACCACAGGTTAGTGGTAAACTGTCAGTACAAACACCCATACTGTTACCCCAACAAAACAACGCCCTCCACATTATGGCCCACAGATCACCACAGCGGACAATCAACAGCGGTAAACCATTGGCGGTACACACCGGTGTGGTCAGAACAGCCACCAAAATTTATAACACAACAACATTGACCAAAACTAAAATCACACACCTGACACTGATACACACAGCACACACACCCACCCACAGCACTATAAAATACACACCCACATTACCCCCTACCCTTTACGAACACGAAAAATGGCCAAGAGATAGCCACGCAAACCAGAGACACAGCTACACACACCACAAACACCCATCTATCCGTCCGTCACGCACCCACACACCCCCCCACACCCCACTACATTACTCAACACCCACTGCACAACACACACCACACAACACCCAAGTCCCCACAAAGGCACCTTTGTTTTACAGATGAGGAGTTGCGGGTCATGGTGAAGGAAATAGTCAGGGTAGAGCCACAGCTGTTTGGAGCACAGGTACAGCAAATCTCCATTGCAAGAAAGATGGAGCTATGGCGGAGAATCGTGGCCGGATGAACGATGTGGGACAGCATCCAAGAACAAGGGACGACGTCAGGAAGAGGTGGAACGACCTACGGGGGAAGGTACGTTCCAATAAAGCAAGGCACCAGCTCGCCATCCAGAGAACTGGCGGTGGACCCCCACCTCCTCTCCCACAGCTGACAGCATCGGAGGAGCAAGTCTTGGCAATACTGCATCCTGAGGGACTGATTGGAGTTGCCAGAGGAGTGAACACTGGTGAGTCAATATTTACTACCTATCCCCCCCACATACCTGCATGCCACCCACCACCACCAGCCCTCACCCTGACACCCATCACTCCACTTCATCCCACACAGTGCACCACAACAATTGACTAACCTGAATGCCAAGCACGCCATACCCACTGCATGAACATCCCTCCCAGCCCTGCATGTACAACCCCAACAAAACATGCACAGCATGGAGACCTAACAATCCCACAAGACATCACCATACACAAACAAAGGTGGAAGGCCAACAGCAACGATATAGGGGAAGCTAGGGATGTAGAAAATATCACAGACATGAAGCATAATACACCACTTACATTCCCACAAGTGCCCCAGCCAATCTCAGCGGCGAGGAGGTGCCATTGCTACCCAGTCCCCCATCAGAAAATGCCACCAGTGATGACAGAAACTCTGGACTTCTGGATCTCGGTGAACTTCCTGGCCCATCAGGGACCACTGGTCAGTCGGCGAACCCAGCCTACACCCCCCCCACCACAGAGCCTCCCCCCTCAGTATCCAACACCACAGCAGCCACCCAACGCCAGTCAGCAGTGTGCCCACCTGTACAGGGACCCCAGTCCACACCTCACAGCCAAGACAATCAGAGTCCTGGGGTCAGTGGCAGTGGGCACACCATTCAGGGGACACAGGCATAGTGGTACAGGGACACACGGAGGGCAGCTGTGTGCCAGGGGGAGGACAGGCTCAGAGATCCGACTGCCCAGGAGGCACACCAACATCCTGGGGGTTTACCAACAAACCCAGGACAAGATGGGTCAGATGTTAAACATTATACAGGAAAACCAGCGGCTGCAGGAGGAACACCACCAGGAGATCAGGAAAGATTTGCAGGCCTTCAACACCACCATGGTCTCCATAGTAGGGGTGCTGGGTGATGTGGCCAACATCATGAGGGACTACACAGCAGCCCAGCGCGCCCATTTTACTAGCCTGTCAACTGAACAGCCCTCCACATCTGCTACAGCTATGGGACAGGTGGCCCTGCCACAGGACCCACTAGCCACCCAACCCCTGCAGAAGGTGAATCATCCCGCTAACGTTCCCTGCGACCCAGACAGATGCCAGAGACGCTGCCAAGGCCAAGACCACCACCAGGAAATGAGTTCCTCCTGAACGTCCCCCTTTTGTTCCACTCTGTCACCTTGTCCACTTTGAACTGCCATTGCTCCCCTTCCTATGGCCCCTTGGACCCTGGACCTGTACTACAAACAAACTGGACCAATACCCTGGACTTACCTCTACCACCACCCTATTGCATTGCACTATTCCTTCTATATTTGTCACTACAATAAACACCATTGAACACAACCTGAGTGATAATGTTATTGCACATTTTCTTCACATAACGCACTAACAGTTTCATCTTGTGCAATTGTCCTGAACTTTGCGATTGCATACAAATAATGGCCTGTAGCTGTCTGTAGTCATCACATCCCTACACAGTTGTAACCACACCAACATCTGCAAAATGAGAAGGCATAGGTGACAGTCAGTTGAGATGGTAAGGCAGTGACTGCCATCACGTTACAGCCACACTGAAAAGATAAATAATCAGAGGAATGGTCAGTTCCACTGTCTTACCTGTGTGTTATTGGGAGTACTGCTGAATGACTGATGTCCAGTTGTCTACATCCTCATCCTCTGCCTCCTCATCCTCACTGTCCTGAGGGTTCACTGCTACCACAGGAGTACTTTCACCCTCCTCCTCCTCCTCATGCAGATAGAGCACATCTCGTCTGATGGCTAGGTTGTGCACCATGCAGCATACAACAACTATCTGGCAGACCTTCTCGGGGGAGTAGCAGAGGGATCCACCTGTCAGATGGTAGCATCTGAACCTGGTCTTCAGGAGGCTGAAGGCCCGCTCAATTATTCTCCTGGTTCACCCAGGAGCATCACTATACCTGTCATGGCATTCCTTACAGTGGTCAAGAGCCACAACAGGTTTGGGTAGCCAGAGTCGCCTGCATGAATTGAGGAACCAACATTAGCCTTGCACAATGGTATGGGGGATGACTCCTGGAGGCATACACTGACATGCATTGGGGTGAGGACTCAGGCTCACCTATTAGCCACACCCTGTGCCTCTGAAGTTGTGCCATCACATTTGGGATGCTGCTATTCCTCAAAATGAAGGCATCATGCACCAACCCAGGATACTTGGCAGTGACGTGGGAGCCAGGCACACCATTTGCACATTGAGTGAGCGGAAACTCTTCCGAATCCTCAACACCTGTTCATTGTGCTGGGTGGGGGATGGGGGGATGCTATATGTGTTCCGTCAATGGCCCCAATAATATTTGGAATATGTCCCACTGCATAGAATCCAGCCTTCACAGTAGCCACATTTTCCACTTGGGGGAAAGCAATATAGCTGCACATGTTTGAGCACGGCAGACAAAACCCTTGAGAGCACTATTGAGAACACTGGCTGTGACATTCCTGCTGCCAAGCCCCCTGTCACTTGGAAAGAGCCAGTTGCCAGGAAATGGAGCACAGATAGAACCTGCACAAGAGGGGGGTCCCAGTGGGATGACGCATAGCCGATATCAGAACAGGCTCCAATTGATCACACAGCTCTGTGATTGTGGCCATGTCCAGTCTATAGTTGAGTATTATGTGCCTGTCCTCCAGTGTAGCCAACTCCACAAGGGATCTGTACACAGGAGCTTGCCTCCTCCTCCTATTCCTCTGCAGTGGTAGGTACCTAAAGGATACAAGAGTGAGAAGGGAGTGACAGACTGAACAATGGAACCACCACCTCAGTGTACATTGAGCTTGTACATAATTGGACTATGTAAATGGCAATGTATGTACAATTGACAGCAATGACGCAGTTGTCAATTTCAGAATGTTGACCAGCACCATAAAGTGGCGAACACCTGTCCTGTATGTAGGGAGAGGTGGAAGTGATGTAACTCTGCTGGTGTTGGGCGTTATGGCGGAAGGCGATCTTGCACCACCATGCTATTCCTCATTGGCTAAAATGGGGCTCTATGGAGTACAGTGTCCAATAAGGATTACCGGCGGCGTTGAAAGTGTACACTGCTGCAGACGTGACCGCCATTTTCTGTCTATGACCTCACTTGATTCCTGACTCTCCACAGGATAACAAATCCACTCCATGTGCTGCTGTGACCTAAGTCTGGAACCTGCATTGGCCCATGTGGCAGGGGAACGGACCCCTGCCTGCACTTCAGAGGAGTTGGAGCGCCTAGTGGATGGGGTCCTACCCCTGTATGAACAGCTGTATGGGCCTCCAGACCAACAGGTGACTACAGCATGGGGATGATGCATGCAACAAGGTTGCATGGAGATGTGTTTGTGCTGGCAGTGTTTCATTTGGGTGGGGGGTATGGATGGTGGTACTGTACATGCAGGGCTCCGGGTGAAGTGTGTGGCATTTGAGGGGAAATGGTATTTGGGGGCCATATGTGTGACAGGCTGGACTGTATGGTTAGCGGTGTCCTCCTATCTGTATTTCCTCTGCAGGTCAGCACCCATCAGAAGAAGGGATTGTGGCGTGCCATCACCAAGGACGTGCGGACCCTGGGGGTCTATAGCAGGTGGAGTACCCACTGCAGGGAAAAGTGGGAGGACCCGAGACGCTGGGCCTGGAAGACCATGGGGATGGCCTCCCAACGAGGGAAAGGTGCCAGTCAGAACCTGACCCCCCCAACCCCTGATGGCCCGTATACTGGTGGTGGCCTACCAAGAGCTGGATGGGCGCTTGAGGGCAGTACAGCAGCCACAAGGGGGTGAGTACAATGTGTGTAACAACCATCTTTGTTGCCTGGCATGGGATCCTGGTGGCGGGATTCAGTTAGTTGGTGCCCCTTAATGCCAGTTAAGGCATGTCTGCGTGGTCGAGCTCAGGGTAAACGGCTGAATGGCAAAATCGTGTTAAATAGCTAGGTGGCATTCCATGTCAGACAGGGCTTATTAGGTCCCAGGAGGGGTGCAGATGGCGTTGGTTGGCTCTCATCTTGCTGTGGTACCTAGCCAATGGAATGCCAGTGTGGTGCATACTGCTCAATCTTGAACCCTGTGTGTGATGGTAATGTGTATGCCATCTGTGGTGTTGGTGCTGTAATTAACCCAGTGCTCTTTTTCTCGCTCCCCTCCCTATTTTCTTCTGTCATCCTGTCCATGTGTGCTTTAGCATCATCTAGCGGAGGAGCAGGGGCACCAGCTACTAAGGGAGCTGCAGCCCACGGGACCCAGGAGGCAGAGTCCACCGACGCAGAGGGGACCAGTGGGGCAGACGGCAAGGGGAGCACCACAGCGGGGACAGGAGGTGACAACACTGACTCTGATTCCTCCTCCGATGGAAACTCGCTGGTGGTGGCGGACACCTCTGGAAGCACCCCAGCTACAGGTACAGCCGCCACCCCAGTACCAGCACCGCCCTCCCAGTAGCCCCCAACCGAGTTGCCGGTGCCCACTCACACAGAAGGGTGGGCATTTCCTTCGCCCCAGTCACCTCAGGCCCTGCCCCAGTGAGCCCTGCTGCCCTCAGTGAGGACGCTATTGACCTCCTGAGATCCATCTCTGTAGGAGGGTCAACCATTGTGAATGCCATCCAGGGGCTGGCATCCCAGATGCAGCAATGCCTACCTGCAGGGCTTCCACGGTGGGTTGGCAGCCCTACACATATCGTTTCAGGCTCAGTCCTCCTCCCTGATGGTAGCCAGTGACCCTGGTCCTACAGTCCCCCCTCCAACTACTACTTCCCAGTCCCAATCTCCTCAACCCCAACCCATCCCATGCACAAATACAGACAAGCATGGACACAAAACAACACACAAGAGTGGCACAGACAATCACAGGCAGCACAATTCAAGCCACAAGCACCCACACAAACAACAGACAGTTGCACACAACAACATCCACTGCCTCCACTGTCTTCCCCTCCTCCTCCTCCCTCACAGTCACATCTGCACTCAAACTTGCATCCACTGCATCAATAGCCACCACCACCATCACCACGTCATGCAGCACACACACCTCACTTGCAGACACCTTCACAACATCCATCCACACCTTGTTTGTCCTCTCCCACCTTGTCTGCCCCACATCCTAAGAGACACAAACGCTCCCACTCAGACACCCAACAGCCATGCACTTCACACACATTTTCCATGCGCCTGCACCCAAGTCAAGCAGACGTACACCTCAAACAGCCACTCCCTCTACTTCCACTCCCATCCCTCCTCCCACATCCCGCCCCAACATTCCTAAGAAGCTTTTCCTTGCCCAACTTGACCTCCTCCCTCCCTCTCCACCCCCCATCCTGCCCATAAGAGCAGGGTCCCAATGACCCAGCCCAGCACCTCAGCCAAACAGTCTGCCATTGCTCCCACCAAAAAATCAGTTGCTGGCACAAAGAGGCCCCTGAGTGTGACGGCAGCCACTCCTAGTAAGTGCACACCTTCGCCTCAGAAAGGGAGGGCGAGGGTGGCGAAAGGGACAGAGGATGGGATCAGTGAAGGCACCTCCTAAACCTGGAGGCAAGGACACCAGTCACATGTCAAAGGCCAATGGGGCCTGTCACAAGAGGGAACACATGGATACCTTCACCACCACCAAAGAAAGCCAAGGTTCCCCTTCCACTATCAAAGAAAGAAAGCCAAGGACCCCCCTCCACCAGCAGAGGGCAAGGAGCCATCTCCACCAGCAGGGGCACCCAAGGAGCCTTCTCCACCAGCAGAGGCACCCAAGGAGCCCCCTCCACCAGCAGAGGGCAAGGAGCCCCCTCCACCAGCAGAGGGCAAGGAGCCCTCTCCACCAGCAGACGGCAAGAGCCCCTTCCACCAGCAGAGGCACCCAATGAGCCTTCTCCACTAGCAGAGGCACCCAATGAGCCCCCTCCACTAGCAGAGGCCACACAAGGAGCCCCCTCCACTAGCAGAGGCCACACTAGCAGAGGCCACCCAAGGAGCCCCCTCCACCAGCAGAGGCACCCAAGGAGCCCCCTCCACCAGCTGAGGGCATGTAGCCACCCTCCAGAGACTGTTAGGCAAGGAGCCCTCTCTATAACCAGTGGGAATGTTACCCACTCCAGAGACTGTGGCCTTTCACTCCCCTCCAGTGACAATTGGGCAAATAGCCCCCTCCAGAACCACTTCACCTGAGGTGCCCCCCATCCCCTTACCCATGAGGTGCCTGCCCATTTCAAACATGAAAACCCTGAACAGTAGAGTCCAGATTATGTCAGGAGTCAAGTTGGGCCTTGGACTGTGCCCTGTGGCCATGTGGGCCTTTGGTACTTTGGACTGGCCATTGGCCTAATCTGGATATTGAAGCCTGCATTTACATTTCATGTTTCATTATGGTGGCTGTTGGCAGCAAATCACAGTGTTCGTACATCAGAACTGTTGTCCTTGCATTATTTTCACGTGGGTCCTGTGACATTCGTTTTACTCTGCAGCTGGTTCTGTGTATGGTGTGTGTGTGTGAATGGTGTGTGTGGTGCTTGTGTGTCACTCTCCTTTTCCTTCCTCCCTTGCTTGTGTGCTAGGCGGCTGTACTCACAGTCGTCGTCGGCCTTGGTGTTCCAGGACGGCCATGGCGTGGGAGAGCATCAGGAAGAGTTGGAGTTCCGGTTCCATGGCAGAGTCCTCTGTGGTGAGTCTTTTGTTTTCTGTGAAGTGTTTCCACCAGGCTTTTGATGGCGTTGGTACCACCCTGGAAATCCTGGCGATTTGCTATGTCATAATATGGAGGGTGGTACCTTTACTTCCGCCTGGCAGTTGATGGCTACAGTCGTGGTCAGGGGTGTTAACACCCTTGTGTTTGGTGTGGTACATTGGCTGTCTATGGGAGGTATCATCGCCATGGTCATAATTTGACGGTAATTACCGCCAGGCTGTTGGCGGTATTACCCCCACCTTAGCAGTCACCGCCAATGTCATAATGAGGGCCAATACGCCTTCCTGAAGTAGTACAAATTTAGAATGCCCTGATCCTGTCTGCTCTGGATCCGAGTGACTGGATGTTGTCCCTGGACCCATAGGATGTGTATTTTCATATACCCAACCTGAAGTCCTGCACAGGGTACCTGAGGTTCAAAGCAGGCCAAGAGCATTTTCAGTTTGCCATGCCCTCCTTTGGCCTCAGTAGTGCCCCTCGACTGTTCACGAACATTACAGCTTTAGTCGTTGCCCTCTTTGGAGGTTGCAGAAACCTGCTTGCCTCTACCTCGATTACAGGCTGTCGAAAGCTGCCGTACCACTCAGTCCTAGACCACCTCAAAATGATGAAAAACCGAATGACATTGTTGAGGTTGACAATTTGCAAGCTGAAGTCCTTCCAAGAAGCCTAATGTCATTGGAGCTGTTGTGAATACGCTACAGCTCAGGGCTTTCTCTCCACTGCAACAAGTCCAGGACATTCATGTTATGATCCTGATGTTTCAGCTTTGAACCTGGATCTTTGTGAGAGCAGCTCTGATGTTTCTTGGCCTTTTAGCCTCCTGCATCCTCCTTGTCAACTACTCCAAGTGGCATACATGGGCTCTGCAATTGAATCTAAAGTATCTGTGGGCCAAGCACCGAGGAACATTATAGGATACTATTCAAATTTCAAGTAAGACTGCACACAATCTGCAGTGGTGGCTACTTGACTGCAAGTGGATCAGCAGCAAACCCCCATTCTCTTATCCACCCATAGCTGGTGACAGATGTGTCACAGCTGTGTAGAAGAGGTCATCTGGGGAAATTGAAAATCAAAGGACTTTGGTCTTCAATGGACGCCTGACTCTATATCAACTTTCTGGATTTACGAGCCATTCGCCTGTCCTGGAAAGCCTTCCTACCATCCATCACAGAAAGGCTGGTGCAGGTTCTCATGGATACACCACCATCCAGTATAATTGCAACAACAGGGCAGAGTGTGGCCCTAGACCCTGTGTCAGGAGACACTGCACTACAGGAGTTGATTGGAACATCAGGACATATTCTGATCACGAACCACTTGGCAGGGTCCGGTGATGCCAGACAGAACAAGCTTAGCATACACCTCCAAGAAGACTAAATATGGTGACTCCATCCTAAGTCAGTGCAGGGCATTTTCCGGAAATGGAAAGAACCTCGGATAGAGTTTTCACCAGTGTCCAAAACGCACAGTCTTGACAGTATTGAGCATTGGTGTTTCTGTGAGAACACTCGCTAGGAGTTGCGTTCAGCTGGAATGTAATTTGGGACTGCAGTATACCTTCCCACCTCTGCCTCTCTGTGTGAGCTCTGAAAAAGATCAACAACTGGGTTAATTTGTCTTAGTGGGCCCTGACTGGATCAGGACAATGTGGAACCCAGGGCCTTCTGGGTATTTGCACCTGTGCTCTGAGCAGACTGCCACTTGAGGAGGATCTCCTGCTTCAGAAACAGAAAAGGGCTCTCTACCTGAATCTATGCAATCTACACCTCCATTCATGAAGACTGAGCAGTGGTAGATGACTCCATTTGATCTACCACCGTAAGTAGTTGATGCCATCCTCCCCACTAGACACCCTTCCACAAAGTGCATTTCTGCTGGAGGCTGGTACAGATTGTGGGCTGGTGCAGCATCTACAAAATTGACCTTTTACAAGTCAAACTTTGAAACATGCTTTTGTTTGTTTTGTCTTTGACTCACTGAGGTCTTGGAATGAGCTCCATTGAAGGTTATTTGTAGGCCCCTCTTTTGCCTCCCTGTGATTGCCAAAACAATCACCCTTGTTTAAATCACCTGCTGTGTTGAGATTTGTTAAACGTTTGAAGCACCTTTTCCCTCCCATAGAGTGTGTCATGCCACAGTGGGACTTTAACTTGGTCTTAATGTTTTGCATGTGCACGCTCTTAGAGAAAATGCATAGTTGTTTGTTGAGGCTCCTGACTTTAAAGACAATCTTTCTCTTTATAATTATGTCAGCTTGTCAAATTAGTGACCTCCAGGCACTTTCAGTGCCACCACCAAACACCTTCTTTTTCCTCAGACAAGTTGGTGCTGCTGACTTGGGTGACATTCTTGCCTAAAGTTGTGACTCCCTTTAATGTTGGGCAATCAATTCCCCAGACTACAAACTTTGCTACTCCACACCATTTGAAAGAGCAGGAGAGGCTCCAAAAGCTGGATCCCACAAGGGTTTTAGGTTTTTACATTGATCGTACCAATGAAAACCCTGTGGATGATCAGCTGCATGTGAGGTTCACCAGGGTGAAGAAAGGGAGGGCTGTGCAGAGGAAGACCCTGCCGAGGTGGATAGTCCTCTGCATTAAACTCTGCAACATACTAGCCAAGAAGCAGCCCTTAGAAGGTCTGAGAGCCCTTTACACCAAAAGGACTAAGACTGCTACCATTGTCCGGAGAGCTTGATGTTGACATCTGTAAGACGACATAAGTGTCTGTGCATACGTTCACAAAGCATTATTGCCTTGACAGCTAGGTCTGGCGGGAAGGACGTTTCGCCCACACGATCCCGCAAGACCTTTTGGTCTGTGCTCACTTCCCAGATCCTCCACCTGAGGAGTTACTGCTTTGGAATCTATTCTAAGCTGAGGAATCTGCAGTTATACGTATTCATCAGAAGAATAAATTACCTATCTAGTACCACTATTTCTGGTGGATACTCCATCTAACTTTATATTCCTCATGACCCTCCCATCTCCCCAAACCGTTCACACCCCCTCATATGAGGGCACAGAAAGAGACAGGCAAGAAATTGGCGTCAAGGTACAGGGGTGGTGTTTATATGCCGCTGCATCACTTCTAGGGTGGTGTGGATTGAACGTGGAGTCATACAGCACAGAACTTTTAGGTAATTGATTTTTCAGATATGGAAATTTACGTGAAAGAACTTAGCATTTTTATCAAAGCAGAACACCTGATTCTTTCAGGATTTCAATTACATGACTTCTATGTCTGAAAGCTTTAATGAGCTTGACTGAGGCCTCCAGCAAGGCCCACAAAAACATATGAGCGAGAACTGAAATCATTGTCAACAAATTCCAGCAAGTCTGAAAACAGTCTAAAGGAACTTGTAGCAAAGCACTCTTTGTGCAATCCTGTATGTTATTTTTTTAGTGCGTTAAAGGTCCTGTAATGTCGAGGCTCCAAAATCAGACACATTAAAATTTGTTCTTTCCAAGAATGTAACACAGTTTCTGCTCTACTGTTCATCTGGAATCTTGAATATGCATGTGCAATACCATTTGGAACTGAACATCCGTTGTCAAATAACTCTATCGACAAAAAAAACAATGCAATCATTTTATCTATTAACAAATATTTGAAGAAAAAATCGTTCCACAAGATTGAGGCTTAAAGGTATCACATAACAATGCTGGAGGTTTGACAAATTCTGAGAGCAAAAACTGCAATGGTGCAGTCACTATAAAAGAACTGTGCCATTATCACACATATAGGGGGTCATTCTGACCCCGCCGCCCGCCTGGAGGGAACCGCCGAATGACCGCACCGCAGTCAAAAGACCGCGGCGGCCATTCTGGCTTTCCCGCTGGGCCGGCGGGCGACCGCCAGAAGGCCGCCCACCGGCCCAGCGGGAAACCCCCTTCAACAATAAAGCCGGCTCCGAATGGAGCCGGCGGAGTTGTAGGGGTGCGACGGGTGCAGTGGCACCCGTCGCGATTTTCAGTGTCTGCAAAGCAGACACTGAAAATCTTTATGGGGCCCTGTTAGGGGGCCCCTGCACTGCCCATGCCAGTGGCATGGGCAGTGCAGGGGCCCCCAGGGGCCCCACGACACCCGTTCCCGCCATCCTGTTCCTGGCGGTAAAAACCGCCAGGAACAGGATGGCGGGAAGGGGGTCGGAATCCCCATGGCGGCGCTGCAAGCAGCGCCGCCATGGAGGATTCCCTGGGCCAGGGGTAAACCGGCGGGAAACCGCTGGTTGCCCTTTTCTGACTGCAGCTTTACCGCCGCGGTCAGAATGGCCCAGGAAGCACCGCCAGCCTGTTGGCGGTGCTTCCGCGGTCCCCGGCCCTGGCGGTCATGGACTGCCAGGGTCGGAATGACCCCCTTAATGTTAAAGGAGCATGATTATCATAGCAGATTGCTATGTTATGTTATCTAAATATTCAGTCCAGTTAAACCTGCTTGCCTGGTTGTAACAAACCTGATTTAGGGATGACATTCTGTAAACTTTTGTGTTTTAAAAAATGAAATGGAAAAATAAAGTAACATTTGTTTAAAACATGTATTAACCCTAGTATGCTTGGTCATAGTGAGTGGCACAAAGAGCAATGTAGCTGTCCGCCCCCCACAGTATCGTTTTAAGAAACAGAAGATAACTGGAGTTTGAACTCCTCTAATTTTGTACACCGTTAAATTACAGGAAACTATCCACCTAGCAAAATACCAACTAACTGCCTTTTTTTCCAGGTTAAATTAATCTTGTACAATAGATACATTGTTTTAAACCTTAAAAGATTTACTTTCCACCTAAGTCATTTTTTATCAATTATTTATTAAAGTAAATACAGGTAACTAGACAATGATATGCCCTTAGGTTTGAAGAGAATTTATAATATAAGTGAGTCAATGTTAAGAGTAATATCACATGTTAAATCGTATTGTGAGGAGACACAATGGTTAATATCTTATCACAAAAGTTCAGATCTCTAACTAACAAATTGATGGACAAGCAAATAAACACCAATCCCACATCTTCCCATCCGCACCCTCATGATATTCAATAAGGAAAGACAACCCCATACAAGGAACAATTTTCCTTACACCTCTGTTCACAGCTGTCATATTCCTCTTTCAGTCATGTATGACAAGAAACAATCATTAGTAACACAAACATATGGCCAGAGTTAATACATGAGACCCTCATGGGAGTCAAGTGGCTTAGACTCATGACCCACAAAGGTGAAAAGCAACTCTTGACAGGATACGGGTGTTTCAACACACCACTGAATAACAAAAATTATTAAATCAATAACAAAAAGCATTAATATTTTATTATGCCCAGGATGCATTTGTGTGACTGTGAACCTGCAAAATTGAGATATGGTGGTATGCATCATGGAGACAGAACATAGCAGATATATGGGCAACTATGTCAGTGGCCATTATCTCCAGCATTTTTTTAAAGCTTGAAGACATCATGATAATGTTTTGCTTCTACAGTTGTGGATGAATTGGGATCGAGACTGATTTGCCTATTTATGTGGAATTCTGTTAGAACCTTTGAGATAAAAGAAAGAACTGTCAGAAGGAAAATATTTGTTTTGCTAAAAACAAAGTAAGCTTCCTAAAAAAAGTATGATGTTTGCCAATTCTCTTAGCAGATGTGATTTCTGCCAAAAGGGTGATCATCTAGGTTACCACATTTGTAACTAAGTCGTAAGACTAACTTCAAGTCCACTCAGGAGCCGGAACGCATAAGGAGGGTAGAAGATCTAATAATTAATTAAAATAATAGCATGCCTCCTTATTCGTCAGTGGAAAGATGTCACTGGTAAGATTCCAGTTAGGTGCATGCCAACAGATATTCATTGTTCTGGTATAGGATTTTTGCACAGGTCAGGATCTGTTATACTTGATCCATAAAAATGAGTCATGAAAGCTAAAACTCAATACAGAGTAGTTGTTAAGCTTTCAGCTCAAATGTAGGATGTTTGTCATTTTCATTTATATTACTTCCTATTGCATCATTACCTATCTTTGAAAATAACAGCAATGTGTTCTTCTGGAACAGTTAGATGTACGTAATTCATGTTCCTGGCACTCAAGTACAGCAATGGTAAGGAGATATGCAGAAACAATCCTCCATCCTGGAGTAGGAAAGATGATGCCTGAGGAATCCTAACAAGGTTTTTTTCATAATTAGCATAGATCAGGAGAGAATTCAGCATGCTCTATGCAATCACCATTCAATGAAGCTCAAGGAACTGATGCCAGGCATGAGACTGCTGGAGCATTTTCACCCTTTGCAGGAATCCATGCACAACAAGGTCAACTGATCTTTTGACCCAACATAAGGGTGTGAAATACAAAACAACATTTTTTTAATATAAACCAATTAATTTCAGAGTATGACTAATGTGGCCATATAAGGAAAATTTCAGTCATGAATAAAGTTAAGGGGTTTTATTGAAAAACTTAAGCTCAAGGTCATGTACACAATTCTCAAAACAAAGTTATAAAGATACAGTATCACCAATGGCTCACCACAGCGACAAACTAAGTACAGGCGAACTAACATTAAGAGAACCAAGCATTCAACATGGACAATACAGAACATCAATAAAATAATCAGATGTATCGAAAACAAACATTGCTCAGTTTTAATACACATTAAGGCAGTTCAAATCATCAAAGTTCAATTTAGTTGGGCAAGGGGAGACCCTATAGATTAGCCAATAAGGGAATAACGTGTGGGACAGAACACATGGGCAAAGGACAAAATGTGCAAAAAATTATTTTGGAAAAATGAAGTCTCTGACAACTGGTGCCGAACTAAAATGGACAAAACGTAAAAAGGGAAAGTGTCAGCATATCAGAAGCTCAGTCAACAGTGTTCTCTGAGTATTAGGGAGAAACTTTTTGTGTCTCAGTAAGGCATTTCAAGGGGGCAAGGGCAGAAAGGATAGTACTGCTCAAGGCCCAAAGGGCTCACCATGCAATATGGGAAAGGGCAAAAGGATTCTTCTTCTCCTGGATCGGCATCTGCCGGACCTGCAGGATACCCTTCTTACTAAAGTCCAGTTGGCTGTCAGTACATTAATGTTCACACGGCAAAATTATTTGTCAGTTTATCGGTTCACATGTTGCTGAAGGGGCAGCATCCAACAGAAATTGATCATTCAACTCCAACTTGAAACATCCACATAGTTTCCCAGGTTTGTCATGAGAGCGGTGTTCATCTGTTTTCTTTCATGAAAGATTGAAGCTAATGTTAATACTGTCAGTCTACAGACGTCCCATATCCAAGGATTTTCTCTTACACTCAATGTGTAGATCAATAGACATCTATTACCAAGCTAGCATTCTCAGGCGAATGAAGTCTGAAAGAAAGGTACACATTACAGATGACTTGACATTTTCTGCCCAATCACTAATACAGGTCTTAGCAGGCCTCACTAAGGCTCATGAAAATGAATTAAAACAGCACATTAACACATTCAAACAAAATACATTTTAATATGCAAACTATAAATTTAGCATTAATACGTCTACATTAGCATCCATGTTACTACCTTTAAAACAAAATAATGTTGTCAATACATTTGAGTCAGTGTGAGGCAGAACTGCATTTCTCTATTTTTGCACACATATTTAAAACACGTGTCATTAGAAAACATCAATATTGTGTCAATGCAAACTATTAGTTTAGACTCAAATATAACAGTGACAGATTAGTTCTTCAAACATTTAATTTACTCTTAATACCACCTAGGTTTCAGTGAGTAGTTTAAGACCGATGCATACTAACATTGCTTCTCAGTGCATCACTTTACATTCCAACTGTTACTACCTTGTTTAACATAATGCATAGACTGTTGCATGTAGATGATCACTGTGACATGCCAGACAGTACTAACATTTCTGCTACAAATGCTGCCACAGATCAAAAGTGCTGTCACAAGAAGGCAATCCCAGAGGACTGCCTAGGGTATCACAGCAAAAGGGCACAAGATTGCTCCCAGAAGCTTAAAAAATAACCCCTTGCAGGCAGGCATGGAGAAAAATGTCACTTTGACTTTGGTGCCATAAAATTCTTGTTTCAGCCTTGCCAAGGGGACTACTGAAATATATTAAGTCCAAGAGTCTCTGAAACCCCTACGACCAACTTGTAGCACAAGTGGAAAAGTGCTAAATTGTTTTATTCAGAAATCAAGATTTCTGTGATTGAGGAGATGACAGGCACAATGTTGAGTCTACTACACCACCATACCTTGCATTTTCCACCACACAAAACAACATTTTCTCAGTAGAGTGAAAGGCAAACATTGTGCAGAACATTACATATCAGAAGAAAGCTCTTCAGAAACAGTACTGAGGATTCATTCTCCATCAGTCAGTCATCTAAGTAGAAGAACAGCTGAGCCCCGGAAGGAAAAAATGGATAACAATAACTGAGAGCATCCTTGTAAACACTCTGGGAGCAGAGGTCGGTTTGAAAGGTAAGTATCAGTACTGACAACTCAGGCTTCAAAGGCAAACCTCTGACTGAGAAAAAAAGCAAAGACCTAAGACTGACAAGAAGCCACCTAATCATTATCTAGGGTTGGCTAGGTGTAGCATTTAATACAATGAGCATTACACTTGGAAAGGTGAACGATCAATCACTGCCGGAGGGAATGTTTATTTTGAATTACATTGTGTAAGCAACAGAAAAGATTAATTGCAGGGATGAACTTTGGAAATGTAGTCAATATGTTTCTTGACCAAGTTATGTAAGTGCAATAATATTTACTACATTTTCAATGGTAATACTCATAAATGCTATTCTCGAATGCCTCGAGATAGAGATCATCCTGAAAGCCTTTGGGACAAACTTACCTAAAAACCTACAAATGTATGTTAAGCCCTACTCGAGGAATTTTCAATCTAGTGGATTTGTACACTTCTATGTTGTATGAAGGCCAGAGGGCTCTTCAAATACCCAACTGTATCGTTATGGAATGAGGTCGTCTTCTCCTTCAGGGACTGTATAAAAGACGATACTAAACAAATATATACTTCTATTGCAATAGAAGCTCACAGAGGCGCTTTCTTTTCAGACCCCTCCTATCTTAGGATTCCATCAGCCTCTCCTCCCTCTTGCCCTCTTCACCTAGAGACGGGACAGGTGATCACCCAGCAAACAACCTCTCCATGCACAAGCTCTGAAGCACTCCCACACACATGCATATTACACACTGGGACCAGACCTGAAAGAGCTGTAGGCCACCGTGTAGAAATGGCTATGTGAGCATACAGCGTGAAAACCATAACTGTAGAAAACCACTATGAACTGTTGTAACTCAAGTTTATTGCTAACATGTATATTTGATGTACTTGAACTCAAACTGATCATGTTGTCACCGAAATAAAAATCTCAATAACTCAACTTAAAATTCGATCCACCATGCATTCGATTGCACTATTTGCAGTTCTTGCTAAAAACACTATACATATATCAGCACTCAATAATGCTATTTATTCCATGTGCACGTGCTGTGAAAAAAATGCCAAAACTACTAATCTGCTCTCTAGCCTCCTTACAATGTAGTGAAACCTGAATGAAACCTGAACAACAAGTCAAATGATATATTCAGCGAGCTGCACAAGCCTAGACTTGTCGAAGCTCTGCTAAAACAAAGGCTGAACATTTCCTTCCCATGCCCTTTCTTGCATGAACAGTAAGTCAGGGGCCATTACTGCCTTAGTATGTTTTTAATTATTTTCCCTCTAGCTCTTTAACCTTGGCTAATAGCTCATACATATTTAAAGCCAACATTATACATCACTATTTATGTAACATAATTAACCAAACGCAGACCGAAAACTAGAGCTGCAAATTCTTCTGGACAGAGGAG
This sequence comes from Pleurodeles waltl, assembly GCF_031143425.1. Classification (NCBI taxonomy): domain Eukaryota; kingdom Metazoa; phylum Chordata; class Amphibia; order Caudata; family Salamandridae; genus Pleurodeles; species Pleurodeles waltl. Next base: position 489,042,944 of record NC_090448.1, read on the forward strand.
GGACACTTTTTACACTGACCCCATGCAAGAGACTAGGAAGAACACTGATTATTGTTGCTATATATATATTTCGTGAGCTCTGTTGAAACCTGCATTCTCGGTTACGTCAATCAACTCAGTGTTCAGGTAGTAAATAAACAAAATGGCGTTTGCATTAAAGTAAAGCAGGAACACATCGGCAGAATGCCTTGGTACTTGTGACTGTCAGTCAGGCCACACTTCCACTCTTTATAATTATTGTTTATGTTTGTGCGAAGAATGCCATTGAGCACTTAATGTAACTGCTCTCAAATTCCTATACAGGAAAATAAACAAAGAAATGTATGCATAACAGGTATTGTGACAGTGGGGTGGTTCCGACAAGCATACTCACTGCATGCTCAATTGAGTTAAGAACCGCAGCTCTCAGAGGCAGCTATTCTAGAGATGAGTTACCGTTTTAACCAGTCTGCTTACATGTCATTAGACACTACACCCAGGGAACCTAGGAAAGTACACAATCCCAGGTCACAGGCGGTGGTTTTACGACCTGGATCAGTGATTGGCCACAGTTACATGACTGCTGGAGGTGGCGTTGTCATATATCTACCACAGATTAGTTTGCATTGGCAATCGGTGTTTGTCTTTCCTCACACACCGTAGGAGGTAAAACACATATACAAAAACACATTTACACGTTTATCCAGATGTCAGTGTGGCATGTGAGGAAGAAGGCCACATTTCCCTGACTCAGAACAAATGTAATTAGCACTACAGAATGAATTTGCAGTTTCTAAATCTGTGATTTTCATTTTCCAAGCGATATATTTTTTTTTTTATAAACCTAAAAACAGTTCTACTTATCATAACATTTTTAAAAAAAACATTGTCATGCCTTCATTTTAACTTCAGGGTGGCATGCTTACTTAAGGGATGTCATAAGCTTTCGTAGCTCTGCCTGGGGGTTCAAAAATGTTGCTGACCCTTATTGGTGTCCCATCTAAGCTGCAGCAGGTAACGGTGGGAAACAAATACGATGTGGACAGGGGAAGCCATATCATGAAAAAACAAGGCATTATTTCAATTACATAAGAACATACTGTAATACAAGTGCAGCCCCCCGGTAAGTGCTGGGCTTGGAGCAAAGGGCCTGCCCTGGCCGCTCTCCATTAAGACGGACTTGGTCTCCAATCTCAACAGCGAGACTTTGTAGGCGGAGAATGAAGATTAGTTCCCTGTGCTGGACTGTTAATTACTCGTGAATTCGACTCCCTACTTAAAACTCTCAAGTTTATCTCTAACTCAGACCCCGAACTCTCATCTGCAAATTAATACCGGCGCTAAGACCCGAAGCTTTGGCGACAGATGCACTGCACACAAGTCGTATACAAGTGCATAGTCTACACAGAAAGCTTAGCACTCTCTAAGTTCATTGACTACCACATTCTTTACCCAATTTGGAAATGCCCAAATGGGAGGCACTGTATTGTGTGCATCTACGATTAGTCTCTTTATTTCCAGAGAACACTCTTCCATTGTTTGTGATTCTACCCATCATATAACAAGTATCACAGCAGAAGATACAACCCATATGATCTCTGGGATAAGGCAAGCTCTTTGGGGCATAACAGTGGTAGTCTAAGTTAATTACCTACATGGATCCCAATAAATGAGACTACTCTCATTTGTTTGGGAGATTGCAGGATGAGATTATTTTGGGAGCTGTAATTCACATGCAATCACTCCTCAATTTACTTTGTACTTTACAAATAACGTGAAGTCTTTAAACTATTTCATCGGGAATGTCCATTACTATCTCGTTTCACACCCCTTTTTTACCAGAGGACCATTTGCTCCCATGAGCTTTTGCCATTTGCTCATATCGGGACCTTCCAGAATTCATTTGTCACTGGGTGGCAATAAATTGCCTGTAGGCTTTAAGTTATTCCTCATACATTCACTCTGTACTGTGTTGGCCTGCACTACCGGTGGCTATCAGTCAGGCATACCAAATGGCCATACACTTCATGCAGCACAGCTCTCAATAAGGCACACAGTGTGGCCATACGCTCAAGTTAACTACACTTAATTCGCACTCCGGTTGATTTTTACTTCCAGAATACCCATTCTGCTATTTTACTTCTGGTTGGCAGTCTGCTTCGGAAGTTAGTTATCTCTATCAAATGAATACTCACGACCCAGAATATTTCTGATTGTAAGTTCAAATCCAGGACCTGCTGCTTTCTGGAGTACTGCTTCTGGAAAGCCTTTCCCCGCCACCCCTGAAGTTGCCAAAGACCCTGTAGCCTTTAGCAGAGTCACACCTCTAGGTTTAGAGTGACTGAGTATGATAGCGCGTCCAGTCCTTATAAATTACTTATACTTGGACACGCCGGAGGTCAGTGAACCTTTTGACCGGGTTGAGCTCTCCTCATCCAAAGAATTGTCGTATCCCTCAAATCAATATTCAATAATCATTTATAATCAATAACCAATACTCAATTAGTGATCAATCAACAAATTAGTTAAACAGAAAATCAATAATTAAACACACCATGACCTTTCAGTCATGAATAACCACACCTGTTTATTAAAAGTTAATGAGTTTATTTCCCTATATTAACAAAGCTAACACAATGTAAGTAAGTCTCAAAATCAAATGATACACATATACGAACATCACTGGCTGTCCATAGCGACGGAAGAAACGCAATCTACGCAAAACTTGGATTATAATGCACTCAGCTATAGCAATGCAAATCACTAATAAAAGTAACTGAATTTGACTAATTGCATACATCGGTCAGCATAACAAGAATTCAATTCAGCATGGTGCATCAAATGACTACCTCAACTAACCTCTGATTAGCATTGGCATGTGGGGCTTCATGCAAAAATTAATTTAATCAACACAAATTTAGAAAACTTCTAGCTTAGGCTCTGTCAAAATAAGCAGTTGGTACCTAAGAAGGAAAATACAACGAATAATACATTTATCCTTTTATAATTACCAAATACAATCAGCATTCAAGATACCGTAAGTCTTCGTCCTTCAGGTACCGGTTCGATCAGCATGGGGCAGACTTCAAAGGGGCAAAGTTTAAGGCAAGTTTTCCTTGCAGCAGCAAGGAAAGTGGGGGGGGCAAAAGTTATTATATGGGCAAGGCAAAGTAAAGTTAAAGTTAAAGTCTCTAGGGTGAGAATTCTTTAAAGTCTCTCTCTCTGGGATAGAGAAAAAGCATCAGAGTGTCATCAAAATGGCTTCTCAAATCTGGCTTCAAAATGGCATCAAAGAAAATGGCTGGCTTCTCTTCGTCCGGTGCGATTAAATAAGAAACGTTCCAAATTCTTCAGGTTCTTCCATTGGAGGGTCCATGGGGTGGTTTCTCTTTAACCAATGAATAGTGTCTTTTCTCTTAATGCTCATCTACGCATAAGGTGTCCTTGGAGTTTTGGAAAACAAGTAGCAACAAAGTTGCCAATTAATTCTGCATCAGTGTCCTCATTGTCTGCACCTGCAGAAACTGACCTTCCTTCAAAGGGGATGAAAGCTGCCTAGCACGCAACTTTGAGATAAGTGTATTAGTCATTCTACTGGAAAAATACAGCTTTTAAAGGTTAAAAACAAGTCTTTGTTAATACAAGTGAAAACTATGCAGTTAAAATTGAGACCAGGCGACTAGGCCAAAGCCTCTGCTAAATTTATGCTAAGCATATAACAGTTTAACGAGAAAATCATACAATATAGCTTCAATCATGACACATTCATATATTTGTCGATTTTCATGATTAATTAAGCTTGTTTATACTAATGGCGAACTACTTTGTGGGCACATTTTTCTACATACATTATTTTTCTTTGCTAAAATCACATTGTCTTATACGATTCTGTTACATGATATATGAATGTTTGTTAGTCTTTCTTTTTCTGCTTCATCAAGTACTCCCCACAGCTGTCACGGAAACTTGTTGAATGGCTGTGGTTCTTAGTTGCCTCACCTTACACATGGCAAAAGATCACCTAGTAAGTTGCAGCTCCTGCAACAAAACATCCTGTTGAATTCTTTGTTTGAGGGACCCAATTGTCGATATTTCCATTTGCTTTTGTCAAGTTAGATGAAAGGGATGTTCATAGTTGTCACTGGAATAAAGGCTTCCTGGGGGTGACAATGCTGCAAATCGTGAGTGTGTGCTCCCCATCTGGGATAAAACATTTTTTTTTGCCCATGTTGTAAAACAGGTAGCAGTTCCTTCTTTCTTTCCCACAGCACACCTTCTATTTTTTCTAAATGAAGCAGATGTGGTCTCCACACTTTTACTAAATCCCTGGTCCACTTATTGCTAGTTGTGGGCATTTGGCCTGGGGCAATGCCTTCCTAGGAAACAATAGGGGAATGAGTGAGCGATCTCCGCTAGCACTGACCAGCCGTTTAAACTAAAGTGTAATTCTCATATTTTGTAGAAGGCAATAATCTCAAAAGGCCTGACATTCAACCAAACCACTGGATAGTGTATTTTTTTATTACTTTTTTAGGCTGAATTTGTAAAGCGGAAGGAAGATCATTTATCAACTTGGGGGAAATGAACTAATCTCTACTCACCATAACTATACGTTTAATTAAGGTAATACAAAAAGCTTCTGCAGTACAGTACAGACAAAAAAATTGTCCAGGTGCTTAACAAAGTTTGTATCAAAACTACCATTAAAACGTACATAACAGGGTATACCATTAAGGAGGTTGCAAACCTGTCTCTGTTCGCAGTAAACCACTGAACTTTCTTACAGGCTGTTGCGAGAGCACCTTGTTTGAAAATCTAATGCTTAGAATGTAAGAATGTAGGCTTTAGCTAAACTAAGGATGACTCAGGCCTTGTCATCCATTTTTCACTGTAATGTTGCAGTCTGACACGAGACTCTAGCCGCTGTTTATTCTCAGTCATAATAAGGAAAATGCAGGCTTCACTAGCTGTAAGAGTGATTTTCCGTAGCTAAGAAAACAGAGTGTACCTTCTCAAGGACAGAGCGACTGTCCCAGACAAAATAACATATTATGTAACATTTCCTGTGCTGAGAACAGATGTGGTGTATGCAAGAACTCAATGTAATAGAATAGTGGGAAAATCCTCAAACTATTCTGTTGCAACTTTTGCTCCTTTGCTCCTGATATGGGTCCAGCGAGGAGCACCAAAGTCTGATAGGGACTACATCGCTCCCAATACGATGGAAGCACGCTGAGTAGAGCAAATTATGGTATGGTTTAGTGCGTTGACAGATCTGGTAGCAGAGGATGGTTCCGACTTGATCAGTCAAGCACTGATGAGACCCATATTGGTAAACTGGCCTCAGAACAGAGAACAATACCTACATGGTACAGGCGGTTGTGCCCCCAAAGTTTAAATTGATCCAATCCTTATCCGGATGCTGACCACTGATGATCATGAGGAGACGAGGTGGCTGACGAGGTAACCCAAATACGTCATCATGAATATCTATAGGGGTCACTGTGTGTACCCAGAGGCAGGCATACTAGAAGAGGTGCATTTTGCTATCTGTAATGCAAGATGGAGTATTGAGATGCGGTGGAGGGATGTCAAATTAAAGTACTATATGGCTTTGATTCTTGGATTTATATGAAAAGCAGTCATTTTCTCCGATTTTTGATGACCTTGCTGTATAAAAGTGCTTTTTTACGGTTCATGTCAGTAAACAGTATCCAACGTGTAATTTTGAGATTTAATGGGTAGTTGTATTGTCTGCTAAGGTGAGGTGTACGTGACACCGAGATAGGGAATTAACTTTGCTCTTGTGAGGGTGTGCTAATCAAGGCTTATCATAGTTCATTCCTTATTGTACGAGATGTGAACACATTGGTCAGGGTAAACTTCCGCAGGTCCAGAGACTGCTGTTGTGCGAATGTTATTCTGCTTGAGTAGTTGTTATAGAGACTTCAGTTCATGTGGAAGAAGCAGTCAAAGTTGTAAAGTATTAGAGAGTGAGAGAGAACAGGTAAGTAGAGTTTCAACACCACACAGGCTATTTACGTCAAACAGTGTTGCGCAGGAATAGGCTAGCAGCTGCTGACAGCTGTGACTGGCTGACCTTTGACTTTATTGAGCTATGATTTGAGAATGAACAGAAAACTGTGCGCAAGAGAGACCCCGGTAAGAGGAGAAAGGTTATAGTTGATATTTGAAGGGCAAATCAAGGGGATTCAGTCCTCATTAAAGCAAAAATAGTCAGAAAAGGAGAAGAAATTCCAGCCCGAAGGCACACCAGCTATGGAAATAGCGGCAAAGAAAGGGTTAAACATGTGTCTGTCTCAAACAAATGCATCAGTATACTGAGAAAGATGGAGAAATACAGTTCCCACTACGCGGCACATTCTAAATACCCAAACTTGAAAAGCCCTAACCTAGACCTACTCAATTCAAGGCTTTAAACGTTTGGGAGCAAATGGAAAATGAAAAACCTAGAAATAGATTTGCACTTAAAAACTGCAATAAGTTCTATTACAGGCTAAACATTCAAGGATGATGAAAGGCAGACATAGTGGTGAGAGGACATGATTGAAATGATAAGTGCTTACCCTGCACCAGACAGTGAAACTTTAGGGAAAGAGATTCCCACCTCCCAAAAGAAGATGAGCAAGGAATTAGATGAGGAGGACCCCTTTATTGATGAACTCCTGAAGTCCAGATCACACTGTACAAAGCAGCCTCGAAAGCAGAAAATACACCCCAACGTGCTGTGCACAGTAAAACCACAGCACAGAGCCCTACAGAGGTGAGTGCTCCCCCAAGTTATATAGAGGCAGGAAATTCACAGACCCCACCAGTCCAAAGTATCCCTCCATCCAAGACCCTAACAAATATGAGGCTCAGAACTGCAAGTTCCCCAAGTTCAGCTCACTCTGAGCATTCAGGTAACAATGGAGCCCAGTAACATCCCATATGCCAGAAGTCAGACAGGAAGAGATTATGGACTTATTGTTACAGGTCATAGATCCAGGAACAACCGCATTACCAAATGGATTAGCTCCACAACAAAAAAATGTTGCCAGTTATAAACTGTACTTGAGAGCTTGTCAAGGGCAAGTCTGGAGCGCCAAACTATTCCAATTACAAAATTTTAACTTATTGTTGTCAGCAGTTATTCAATGTGTGCTCCATGTTGGTTGACCCTTTCGGACGTCAATCTCAATACCGAGGATCTTACCTTATCAAGGTTTTTTTTGTACTTTCTGCTTTTACATTGATGTTTCTGTTCAGGTGCTCCATGGATGATTGAAAAAAGGCATCGCTTAGATAATGATAAGGACTTAAAAATAAAAACTTTACTATATGTTAGAGTGGTACATCTCATGATTTGACTCAGAAGATGGGTATACAATTGCAGCATCTTTCCCATACATCAATAGCCCTCAGGAAGTCTTGAATCAAGACGAAACACATTGGCTGTGGTTGGATCTAATCATATATTGTTCAAACTGTATTTGGACTGTACTATGTTTTACCTACAATATGGACATTGTCATGTGGAACACTGTGTATAGTACATAAATTGCATTTGGTAAAACCAGTAACATTAGCTGTTTTGACAAATAAAGTGCTGTTTTTTTATTGAATACCTGCTGACTACAATACGTTACAATTTAGTAATTGGAATAGTTTGGTTCTCCAGACTTGCATTTTATGTTTTGTTTGGCACTGACTTGGGCAATGTTCATGATTGCACTTCTTTGCAGCAGTAGTGCTGTATGATGTAGCACATGAGTATTGCTGCTTACAGACCACAGTTGCAGGGAGTTTGAGTGCCGCTCTATGTCCACTGCTGCTATTTTGTAATAGAGATCGTCAAGGGCAATGTGGGATTAGATTTTTTGGGATACTAGTGAGTTAATCTATTTAAGCAAAGAAGCTGCAAGAGTGGCACCGGAGGCGTATGCAAAAATAGAGTTACTAGCGAATGAATGTGGGTATGATCTAACTCAAATAAAGAAACTACAAAGAAATTCTAGGATATCTACTAGTGATAGGGATTTGAGGGCACTGAAACCAAAAGGTTTAAGCATACATGCAAAGCAGTTGATCAAAGCATCAGAGAATAGAGTGAATTGGAAAAGTTTAGGGAACAATGGTCAAAGAAAGATAAGTCGAAGGTGAAACAGAAAAGGAGACAGTGGAGAGAGAAGATACCAAAGGGACAGTAAAGGAGTACCCTTTGAGGGAGGTACAGAGAAGAGCTAACGTTTATGTTCTGTGATCTTGAGCTTATCGGTTTCACTTCAGACATACTCGCAGTAAGATAAGGAAAACCAAAACAAGTAGTACACCCAAATAGATCAGATCGTAATCGTTTCAAGGGTGTTGTTGGGAGACTGCTTTTTGAGGTAGCAATCCAAAAAGTTGAGAGAATGTAAAAGAGCAGTAGTCTGACGGACACATAAACTCCCGATAGTAGCAAACACAAATGCCAGATCCCCATTAGTAAATGCCAAGTACAATGCTGTCATCACCCATCTTAGAATAAAGATTCCCCAGAAGGAAATGGATTGGCCCAAGATTTTTACAACTCAGCAAGAACCTAAATAGTTGGTTCATGTTTATTTCGAGCGGTTGATGCAAAGGTATAGAGAACACAGTGGCAGGAACCATCCCCTTGGTGATAACCTGGGAGAGTTCTTTGTGCCCTTTGAGTATGATCTTAGACCTGAGATCAGTTCACAGATAACACAGGGTGTATTTTGCTGACAGTCAAAACCAATGGACAGGATCCTACATTATGCCAAATGTTGTAATGACTCTCTAAAGGCTAGACAAAAGGGAGAGGATGAGAGATTTATGACTGCCCAGACTAAGCTAGAGCAGAAGGAGGAGTACAGGGTACAAGCATGAATGAGACAGGATTTGGCTTAGATGTTAATACGAACCAAGCATGCAAAGAGCTCCCATGCCTTACCGAGGAAGTGCGCATGGCCTTGGAAGAGGGTGACAGAGTGTAAATAGTACAAACATCGGTCGGTGCTTTAAAGAAGGTTACTCCATGCCACATTTGCAACAAGTTTGGACACTGGAAGAGGGAGTGTTGCTATAACCCCAGGAGGGCACAGATCAATGTTCAATTACCAAACTCCATGACCCAGGAGGAAGTTTTTCCAATACTAAAGCCCCCGATGAACCTGAAATTCCACAAGCCAGGCTTGCTCCAAGCTCTAATGACACAAATCAGATGCAGAACTGAAATCCCCATTTCCACCCCAGTCTTAGGAAACAGCAAGTTCCATTTCCAAATCAAGTTTAATCAGTTCCAAATATGCATGAAAATTCCTGTGCATTTGAACAGGCACAATAACGGTGCCTGATGGTAGAGGAAGATTGCGTACTTGGCACATTTCTAGAAGTGGATCAGAGAGGTCTGTATGTGGAAGGAGAAGTCAAAGGTGACCTTGTATCCTTTTTTAATTGACAGTGGTACACTCAACAAACCATGCAGACGTTTAGGTCCCGAACCTATCCTTCCTGGGAAAGTAGATCCAATCCAAATTGGAGGTATCCCAAATCAGTAACATACAAATCAAGTTTCCGATCCTTTTCCAGTAAACATAGGAACCACTTGTGACCAGCACTAGTTTATTACACATGACTCAAGCCCCTTAACCTTCTTGGAAGAGAGTATCAGTGTAAAACTAAGGAGTTAAATTAGAGACCCATGCACTAGATGCAGAGTTGAAATTGAAATTACTGGAATCAGAGGTTTGAATTTACCCCATCTTTACAAAGGGAGACTTACCCAATGAGATAAAAGAACCGGTCAGACAGGAAGTTTGGGATTACACAGAGAAAGACATGGGCTTAATCAAGGATGCTGCCCCTTTAAAAAATCATGCTTAGATCTGATGCAGTTGTTCCCCAAATGTGCCCTTTCAAACTGACACCAGAAACTATAGCTGGAATAACCCAAATCATAGAGAATATTACAGAATAGGGCATCTTGAAGAAGGTCATTGGATGACCATGTAACTCTCCAATTATGGCCTTGCAAAAATCAAATAAAAAAAATGAGGAACAGTGCTGGAGCTTAGAAAGAAAAATCAATTAGTCGTTCCATGCTATCCTGTGGTACCGAACCCAGCCATATACTATTTCAACTTTCCCTAGAAGCAAAGTGGTTCACATCATTGACTTATGTCAGGCACTTTTTCATTACCCTTCACAAAAACAGCCAGTATCGTGTGTGGTGTTGCACTTCTCAACGGTATACAGAGCTCCTCATGCTTCAACCAGGTTCTGAAGAAAAATCTGGAGATGCTGTAGGAAGGTAGCACTTTCTAGCTTTGTTACCCCCACTTTTGGCCTGTTTGTGAGTATATGCCATGGTGATTTCACTGTCTCACTGGGATCCTGCTAGCCAGGGCCCAGTGCTCATAGTGAAAACCCTATGTTGTCAGTGTGTTTGTTATGTGTCACTAGGATCCTGCTAGCCAGGACCCCAGAGCTCATAAAGTTGTGGCCTATATGTGTTCCCTGTGTGGTGCCTAACTGTATCACTGAGGCTCTGCCTACCAGAACCTCAGTGTTTATGCTCTCTCTGCTTTCTAAATTTGTCACTGCAGGCTAGTGACTAAATTTACCAATTCTCATTGGCACACTGGTATACCCATATAATTCCCCTGTATATGGTACTTAGGTAACCAGGGTATTGGGGTTCCAGGAGATCCCTATGGGCTGCAGCATTTCTTTAGACACCCATAGGGAGCTCAGACCATTCTTACACAGGCCTGCCACTGCAGCCTGCGTGAAATAACGTCCACGTTATTTCACAGCCATTTACCACTGCACATAAGTAACTTATAAGTCACCTATATGTCTAACCTTCACTTAGTGAAGGTTGGGTGCAAAGTTACTTAGTATGTGGGCACCCTGCCACTAGCCAGGGTGTCCCCACATCATTCAGGGCAAATTCCCTGGACTTTGTGAGTGCGGGGACACCATTACACGCGTGCACTATACATAGGTCACTACCTATGTATAGCGTCACAATGGTAACTCCGAACATGGCCATGTAACATGTCTAAGATCATGGAATTGTCACCCCAATACCATTCTGGTGTTGGGGGGACAATTCCATGATCCCCCGGTTCTCTAGCACAGAACCCGGGTACTGCCAAACTGCCTTTCCGGGGTCTCCACTGCAGCTGCTGCTGCTGCCAAACCCTCAGACAGGTTTCTGCCCTCCTGGGGTCCAGGCAGCCCTGGCCCAGGAAGGCAGAACAAAGGATTTCCTCTGAGAGAGAGTGTTACACCCTGTCCCTTTGGAAATAGGTGCGAAGAGCTGGGGAGGAGTAGCCTCCCCCAGCCTCTGGAAATGCTTTGATGGGCACAGATGGTGCCCATCTCTGCATAAGCCAGTTTACACGGGTTCAGGGATCCCCCAGCCCTGCTCTGGCATGAAACTGGACAAAAGGGGAGTGACCACTCCCCCGACCAGTGCCTCCCTGGGGAGGTGCCCAGAGCTCCTCCAGTGTGTCCCAGACCTCTGCCATCTTGGAAACAGAGGTGTTGGTGGCACTCTGGACTGCTCTGAGTGGCCAGTGCCAGCAGGTGACGTCAGAGGCTCCTTCTGATAGGCTCTTACCTCTCTTGGTAGCCAATCCTCCTTCCTTGGTAGCCAAAGCTCCTTTTCTGGCTATTTAGGGTCTCTGCTTTGGGGAATTCTTCAGATAACGAATGCAAGAGCTTACCAGAGTTCCTCTGCATCTCCCTCTTCGACTTCTACCAAGGATCGACCGCAGACTGCTCCAGGACACCTGAAATAGCAAGACGACTACCAGCAATATTGTAGTGTCTAATCCTGCCGGCTTTCTCGACTGTTTCCTGGTGGTGCATGCTCTGGGTGTAGCCTGCCTTCACCCTGCACCAGAAACACAGAAGAAATCTCCTGTGGGTCGACGGAATATTCCCCCTGCTAACGCAGGCACCAAAAGACTGCATCACCGGTCCTCTGAGTCCCCTCTCATCCTGACAAGCATGGTCCCTGGAACACAGCAACTCTGTCCAAGTGACTCACATAGTCCAATGACTCTTCAGTCCAAGTTTGGTGGAGGCAAGTCCTTGCTTCCCCACGCTAGACTGCAAACCTGTGTACTGCGTGATTTGCAGCTGCTCTGGCTTCTGTGCACTCTTCCAGGATTTCCTTCGTGCACCGCCTAGCCTGGGTCCCCAGCACTCCGTCCTGCAGTGCTCAACCACTCTGAGTTGGCCTCTGACGTCAGGGGACCCTTCTTTGTAACTTCACGTGGACTCCGGTTCACTAATCTTCTAAGTGCCTGTTGGGGTACTTCTGAGGGTGCTGCCTGCTTCTGTGAGGGCTCTCTGAGTTGCTGAGCGCCCCCTCTGTCTCCTCCTCCAAGGGGTGACATCCTGGTCCTTCCTGGTCCTCCGCAGCACCCAAAAACCTCTATCGTGACCCTTGCAGGTAGCAAGGCTTGTTTGCGGTGTTTCTGCGTGGGAACACTTCTGCAACCTTCATCATGACGTGGGACATCTGTCTTCCAAAGGAGAAGTTCCTAGTCCTCTTCGTTCTTGCAGAAATCCAAGCTTCTTCCATCCGGAGGCAGCTTCCTTGCACCTTCATCCGGGGTTTCCTGGGCTCCTGCCACCCCAGACACTGTCGCGACTATTGGACTTGGTCCCCTTGCCTTGCAGGTCCTCAGGTCCGGAAATCCGTTGTCAGTGCACTGCTGGTGTTTGTTGTTCTTGCAGAATCCCCCTATCACGACTATTGTGCTCTCTTGGGGTAGTAGGTGTACTTTACTCCTACTTTTCAGGGTCTTGGGGTGGGGTATCTTGGACACCCTGACTGTTTTCTTACAGTCCCAGCAACCCTGTACAAGCTCCCATAGGTCTGGGGTCCATTCATGATTTGCATTCCACTTTTGGAGTATATGGTTTGTGTTGCCCCTAGACCTATGCTTGCCTATTGCAACCTATTGTAATTCTACACTGTTTGCATTACGTTTCTGACTCTTACTTACCTATTTGTGGTTTGTGTATATATAACTTGTGTATATTACTTACCTTCTTACTGAGGGTACTCACTGAGATACTTGTGGCATGTTGTCATAAAAATAAAGGGGATCATTACAACCTCGGCGGTCTTTTAACAAGACCGCCGAGGGACCGCTGTGCGGAAGACCGCCAGTAGTGGCGGTTTGCCGCTCGGCGTATCATGACTGTTGGCTGCTCTCCGTCCTTTTTAGGACGGAGAGCCGCCAACAGCCATACTGACGGGCGGCGGGGAAGTGGAGGTTGCTCCACCTCCACCGCCACGCCAACAGAACACCGCCCAGCGAATCACGTCCTGTGATTCGGCGCAGCGGTGTTCTGTTGGCGGTGTGGTGTCGGCGGAGCAGCCCCCATGGCTCCCGTCCCCTCCCGGAGGATCGACGGAACAGGTAAGTCGATTGTCCGTTAGGGGAGGGGGGTGGGGGGTGTTGTGTGGGTGCATGGGGGTGTGCGTCTGTGTATGTAGAGGGGGTGTGTGAGTGCGTGTATGCTTGCAGGTGTGTTGCGTGTTTTGGGAATGAGTGCGTGTATGTCTGTATGTATGTCTGTATGGATGTGCGCGTGTATGTCTGCATATGGGTGTGCGTGTCTGACTGAGTGTGTGGATGTAGGCATATATGTCGGTGTGTGTGTTGGTGGTGCCTGCGTGCGTGTCATGTGTGTGTGAGTTATGTGATGTTGGGGGTCGGGGTGGGGTGAGGGGCCCTGCCACCTTTGGGGGGTGGCAGGGGTGGTGGGGGGTGTAGGGGAGGGAGTCGGGGTGGGGGTGGGGGAGACCCCTATCAGTGCCAGGGAAGGAATTCCCTGGCACTGATAGTGCTTACCGCCATGGATTTCATGGCGGTTCCTACCGCTGGAAATCCACGGCAGTAAGCCGGGTCAAAATACCGGCTGCGGTATTGTGACGGCCGCCGGGCTGGAGACCCAGGTCTCCAGCCCAGCGGGCGGAACGGAGAAGCGGCGGATGACCATGGCGGGAACCGCCATGGTCATAATACTAAAAAATAGTCCGCCAGCCTGTTGGCGGTCTTACCGCCGCTTTAACACCGTCCGCCAGGGTTGTAATGACCCCCAAAGTACCTTTATTTTTAGTAACTCTGTGTATTGTGTTTTCTCATGATATTGTGCATATGATATAAGTGGTATAGTAGGATCTTCGCATGTCTCCTAGTTCAGCCTAAGCTGCTTTGCCATAGCTATCTTCTATCAGCCTAAGCTGCTAGAAACACCTCTATTCTACTAATAAGGGATAAGTGGACCTGGCACAAGGTGTAAGTACCTTTGGTACCCACTACAAGCCAGGCCAGCCTCCTACAGATGCTGCAACTACCATGCAGTTTCACCCTAGCACAGTACATCGATGACCTGCTAGTAGCGTCGATAACAAGAGAAGCTTGCAGATAGGACACCAAAGCCCTCTTCAACCATCTTGCTGAGGATGGGCAGAAGGTTTCTCCTGAGAAATGGTAGCATTGTCAAAAAGATGTCAAATATTTGGAACACTAAATTGTGAAAGGAGCCAGAAGGGTGTCTCGGGAGTGCATTGAGGTTGTTCTCAGAATTAAATTTATGACCATACAAAGATAGTGTGCATGTTTTAGGGCATAGTTGGCTATCGCCGACACTGAAATCCCAATTGTTTCCTTTTAGCAAAGCTTACACATGTCGGTGACACAGTATCAAAGAATGACAAGAGCATGGAAGCCTTCCAAGAGCTCTAAAATGTACTCTGCAGTGCACCCACACTTGAAATGCCAGACTACACCAAAGATTTTATACAATTCTGCCATGAATGAGTTAGGTGCTCATTGTCTGTGTTGAAACAGACCAATGGTGATTCGAAAAGGTCTGAGGCCTACTTGCACCGACCCTTGGCTCTGCAGTCATAGCACTGCATGATTGTCCCAAAGAGGTTGCAGCAGTAAGCTTAAGTATACAGCAAACAGATTAATCATCCACTAATTGTCATGGTGCCCCACTCCATTGAAATCCTCATGACCCATGCATGCACACAGCCTCTTACAAATAGTTGCTTAACCGGCAATAGGAGAATAATTCTAACAGCGGAAAATGTAGTAATCTATGGCTAGATATAGTCTCTATCAGATAAAGAGTTACAGAAGGTAAGTAACTGGACCATCTGATAGAGACTTCTTGCTGCAGGTTGCTTACCTTTGAATAGATACCCAAGCAATACCATCCCCAGAGGTGGATCTACGAACCAAATTCAGAAGAGGAAGGACCAATTTCAATTTCAAATGAGGCAGGACCAAATGGGCAAAGTACCCATCCCTATGGACCTGATTGTCCAGGCAGTAATGTTTAGTAAACGTGTGAAGAGATGACCTAGTTGTTACCTGGCAGATAACCAGGATTGGAACTCCACATGCTAATGCAATGGTTGCAACTTTAGCTCTGGTGGAATGAGCTTGCAAACCATCAGGAGATTGCTTCTTCCCCAATGCATAACAGATCTTAATGCAGACATCGACCCAACGAGAGATGGTTCGGTTTTGCACCGTCCGACCTTTCTTTGCCCTATGAAGTGTTGGTCGTCCCACGAGAACTCAAGGTATTGTCAAGGTAGAATGCCAAAGCTCTTTTTGGGCCCAGGAAGTCAAGTTTCTCCTCTTCCTCAGAAGGATGTGGGAATGCGTAAAAAGTAGGCAGGTTGACTGAATGGCCTCCATGAAAGGATGTGACCACTTTTGGCAGAAAAGAGGCCCTCGTGCAAGGCACCAGTTTGTCAGAATATACAGAGAGGTAGAACATCTTAGATGACAAAGCTTGCCACTCACTCACTTGAAGAGCAGATGTAATTGCCACAAAGAAGGCTGTTTTCAGTGTAAGAATTCTGAGGGGACAATTGTGGAGTGGCTTGACGGGACCACACACCAAAAAAGAACCACATTAAGGTCCCACTGGGGCATAATGTATGGGGAGGAGGGAAGCATTGAGTAAGACCTTTGAGAAACCTATGTACAATAGAGGACTTGAACAAAGAGGGTTGATCAGGCAACAGCAAGAAGGCAGAAATGGCAGAAAAATAGCCTCTAAGAGTGCCCAAAGCAAAACAAGGTAAAGAATGAAAAGTAAAACCTCAGAAAAAGGGGGCAGGAAGGGGACCAACAGACTTTTCCGCACATCATGCCACAAATTTCTTCCAATGGCAGGCATATACTGTCTTTGTAGAAGGGTGCTTGGTGCCAGGATGATGCTACAGACTACAGGAGGAAGGTCAAAAGCTGTCAACTGTCGCCGCTCAATCTCCACACATGAAAGCGGAGAGTAAACAGGTTCGGGTGAAAAACCCTCCCCTGCTGCTGTGTCAGAAGATCCTCCCGAAGGGCAAGCCTGATCGGAGGATCGATGGCCATGCTGGGTAGCTTAGGATACCTGAGTCTCGTGCCCAGTCCGGAACCACAAGGATCACATGGGCCCAGTCGTTCCTGATCTCCTTGAGAACTCTGGACAGAAGTGCTATGGGCGGAAATTCATACAGGAGGCCTGAATTCCACTCAAGATGAAAAGCGTCTCTGTGCGAGAGCTTCCTTCCAAACTCTACTGTTCAAAACTGCTGACATTGAGTGTTCTCAGAGGAGGCAAACATTTCCAACCAAGGCTGTCCTCCCCACTGAAAGAGACTTTGCTCCATCTCTGGGTGGGTACGCCATTCGTGATTCGCTAGACATTGATGCCCTCATTACAACTATGGCGGGCGGCAACCGCCGTGCGGCCGCCAATGCAGCCACACTCCCGCTGTGGTCATTATGACATCCCCGCTGGTCAGAAACCGAGTTTCCGCCCGCCGGCCCAGCGGGGATGTTGGACGCAACATGGGAGCCGGCTCCAAATGGAGCCGGTGGTGTTGCGGCGGTGCGACGGGTGCAGTTGCACCCGTCGCGCTTTTCACTGTCTGCTGTGCAGACAGTGAAAAGCTTTATGGGGCTGTGAGGGCCCCTGCACTGCCCATGCCAAAGGCCAAAGGCATGGGCAGTGCAGGGGCCCCAAGGGGCCCCGCGACTCCCCGTTCCGCCAGCCTTTCCATGGCAGTTCCTACCGCCATGAAAAGGCTGCCGGGAAGGGGACTCGTAATCCCCTGGAGGATTAAATCCGCCGGGACCACGTTGGTCCCGATCTTAATATGCAAGTTTGCACCGCCAGCCTGTTAGCGGTGCAACCTCCAAAACAGCCCTGGAGATCTTTGACCGTCAGGGTTGTAATGAGGGCCTGAGTTTGTCTGCTCTGCCGTTCAGATAGTCCGCCAGGTGCTGAACCACCAGGGTATGTCCTGCAGTTTTAGCCATGTCCAGAGACTCCGAACCTCTTGACAAAGGGTCTGCGCGACCCCTACCCCACCTTCTTGTTACAGTACCACATGGGGGTGGTGTTGTCCATGAACACCTGCATTAGCCTTCCCTTGATAGAGGGTAAAAAGACTTTCAATGCCAGTCGGATTACTCAACGATCCAGCAGGTTGATGTGGAGTCCAGATTCCACTGGAGGCCGGAGTACTCTGATGTCCATCTCTCCACATGGCCGCCCCATCCCAAGAGTGACACATCTATCACTACTGTCAGATCTGGTTGGGGAAGGGAGAGGGTTCTGCCTCTTCCCCAATCACAGTTTGTTAGCCACCACGTCACATCTTTTGCAGTTCCCTCCAAGATCGGGACCATGTCAGAGAGATTCCCCTGATGCTGCAGCCAGTGAAACTTCAGTCTGCATATGCCTTCTGGCATGTGTCACCGAAAGGATGCAGGAGGCAATGAGTCCCAACAGCCTAGAGACTGAAACATCAGTATCCTAGCCTGAAAATCCCAGACTCGCTTCTCAAGAGGATAAGCCCGAAACCACACTGTGTCCAGAACAACTCTGAAAGGGAGCATCTGAGAGGGAGTCATGTGTGACTTCAGCATGTTTATAGTGAACACCAGCAAATGCAGGAGGTTTGTTGTAGTTCACAAGTAGAAGACAACAGCCTGCGGCTAGCCTGCCTTCAACAGCCAATCATTGAGATAGTGGAAGACTGGAACCCCTGATCTCCCGCGGATGAGCTGCAACCACCACTATCACCTTGAAGAAGACCTGAAGGGAACTGGTAAGGCCAAAGGGGAGTGCAGTGAATTGAAAATCCTTGTGGTCTACCGGAAACCGCAGTGCATGTGGACAGGCAGGGGGATGTGAAAATAGGCGTCCTGCAAGTCCAACACTACCATCCAGTCTCCTGGGTCCAGGGCACACACGACCTGAGCCAACGTGAGCATTTTGAATTTGTCTTTCCCAGGGAAGAGATTGAGGGCTCATAGATGTAAAATAGGGGAAAGACCTTTGCCCGTTTTCGGAACCAGAACGTAGCGGGAATAACAACCACAGCCTACTTCTGGCAATAGAACCCTCTCTATGGCTTCCTTGGCCAAGAGAGCCACAACCTCCTTGCGGAGAAGGCACAGATAGATGATCCTTCATCAGCCGGTCGGGAGATGGTGGCATGGGTGGGGTAGCCTCAAAGGGGAGGGAGTAGCCCCTTCGGACAATCTGCAAATGCCACCTGTCAAATGTTATGAACTGTCAGTGGGGCAGGTGATAGCGAATCCTGCCGCCAACTGGGTGCCCACAGTGGGAAAAGGGCAGACTAGAAAGGTATGGAGGCTGCTGCAGTTGGGGGTAGGGATGGATTGACCAGATCGCTGGCCATCTGACCCACGAGGTCTGTGGTTACTGCGCC